>NW_022983577.1:0-82756 GCF_010093885.1 Aplosporella prunicola CBS 121167
AAGTACCGCGACCTCTCCAGCCGCTCATAATACTTGCGCATGTTGTCCGGCGCCCACGAGTCATCTCCCGTGATGCTCTGGATGGTGCTCCAGTCGCTTTCATGCGGATACACGGTGATGAGAGCATTGTGTACTGAGCAACCGCCCAGCGACCCGACGCGTGGGTACAAGACTCCCAGCGGCGTGGAACCTTCCGGCGGATTCGCACCAGTGTACTGCTGGCCATCGGGAGTAGTGTAAGTCAGCTTGGTGTCGCGACGCTGCTGCTCCTCGTCTTCGTAGTGCTGCACGAAGTAGTCCCAGCGCAACGGCTCGTATTCAGCCGCTACCGAGTGCAACGCCGGCACTACCACTTGCGTCGCGTTTCCTTGATCGTCGCCCGCTTCGAGCAGCAGCACACTGTGTCCGGCGAGCGCGAGTCGTGCTGCCAAAGGTGCGCCACCAGCTCCGGAGCCGACAATTACATATTCGTAGGAGGGGGGCGTGGTGCTGTTGCTGGCACGCTTGGCATGTTGAGTGCCATCTCTATGGAAAGGTCAGCTAATAAGATAAGAGCATATAGACGCGAGAGTCATACATGATCCCTGCCGAAGCGATAGAGGAAAGAATCGAGAAAACGCTAAGAGCCTTCAGGACGATCATATTGGCGACTCTTATCCAATGTAAACCTTGAATACAGACAGACACAAGCGTCACCACTGAAGGGACAGACAGACTGGACGCCAGCGCTAGAGAGCCCACGCTCCCTTGCCAGCTTTATATTTTACAGCCCGTCTCCCCACAGCAAAGGAGTTTACCGCCCTACCAGGCACCAAGCACGCAGACCCTCAGTCCCACGCATCGCGCGACTCTGACTCGCCCGAACCTTACAGCCCTGCAGCCCATCATTAAGATCGCCACGCCACGCAGCAGCAGCCAGCAACCACCGACAGGAACCAGCAGCAGACCCACCAAGCCGCTCCGCGGAAGCAAACGCAGTAGCAATCACGCGCAGACAAAAAATATCCACCTACAAGGTTGGAGCAAGAGCAGCAACACCTCCGAGCCGCCAAGGGACGCCTTACCCATTGCGACCGCGTAATTACGGAGGTTTCGCCCTGTAAAGGTCCGGCTGCTTCAGTCTGCAGTCAGCTCGCAGCGGATTCGGTGCTGGCGGTTGGGATTATTGGGACGCGGGGTCGATCAGGGGCTCGGAGCGGCTGGCGGGTCGTTTTCCTAACGGTCGGGCCTTGCCCCACTTGGTGTAGGTGGGCCTGTCCTGTTCCGTTCGATGGGCCACGTGCGTGTGGGACTGTCCTGGTTCACGGACGGCGACGACGCAGCGGTGTCGGATGACGGTGTGGTAAGCTGAGCGGATAGCGATAACGGTGGTTTGGGTGTGTGGCTCTAGTGAGAGTGTGGGTGTTGCTTGCGGAAGAGCAGGGGAGATGCTGCGTGCTGCAGGGGGTGCGAGTGGGCTGCATTCTCCACGAAAGAAGAAGCACGCGTCGGTCGCGTGGCTACAAAGGCGAGTTTTCGGCTGCGGACAAAGAGTTGCCATCATGTCAGTCAGGCTCCCGCGCGTGCGTCTGCTTGATGTGCCTTCCGCAGATCGGGTACGAGGTGCTGGGTCCGCATATGCTGTTTTGGGAAAGAAAGCAAGGCGATTGGCGCTGGTATGTGCGTTGATTCCTGGTTCTATCGTTTGTTGCTGATCTTTGCCGGTAGGAGGTTTGGTTGGTGGTTGGTACTTGCGAAGAAAGAAAGACCGACTGCGCTGATGGGCTGGTAGATGGCTTTGTGGTGATTCTGCCGCTTGCACTGGTTTGAATGTAAGTGTTTGTTTACTGAAGCAAGAAAAAACATAGAAAAATGCAGGTGAGCGTTACTCGACCTGTTGATGATACTAGTGGTAGCAGATGACTTGGAGCCTGTCGTGAGCACAATCGAGGTATCGGAGTAAATAAAGGCGCAGTGTTTGGAATTGTCTTGTAGGAATCTCTCTAGACTGGTGACCATGTCGCCCATTGCTGATATTGACCAGTGTACCAATTAGGAATAAGGAATCTGGCTAGCATTTTTACCAAGTCTCGTCCTCTTCACACTTTCGTCGTTAGAAACATGGCCTTGGCAGGCTTCTGAAGGGCACTCGCCCATTGACTGGACATTGCTCACGAAGGTAGCCAAGTGAAGCCGACATAAGCGTCTACGTGGTCACAGACCGCAATGAAAGATGCCATACAGAGAAAGAAGTCCAGCCACAAGAAGACAGTACGCTGACGACAGGGAGTAAAACGACTGCTGTTGCGCGCCGGTGATGTCGCAATGCACCGCACTCCGGTGATGTTGTAGTGTCCAGAGCCGGACGGAGAGCTGTCTGTACCTGATGTCCACTATGGAACCTCCTGGAACATGCTAGAGCTCACCAGATGGTCGAAGGCTAGCGACATGCGCCCAACTTTCACTTTGCTTGCCCAATCGGGTTAGCGTGGTTAAGTTGCGCGCACACTTAGAAAAAGATTCTTCCTTTTCCTACCTCTCCATCTCCACGACATCTACCTGCAATCATTCGCACACCGTAAGTCAACTCTCAGTGCACTGCTCTCAAAGGTGCAAAGTCTGATGGACCTAGATGTCATCACCGGACAACGACCCTGGGCACGACCCTGAATATCAACGTAAGTAAACAACCAAAAGTTTGCGACAACGGCCATACTAAATCTTCCATAGGAATCCTTGCGACTGAACAAGAGGCTCAAGACAGACGCATTGGCATGTCTACCATATACTAGCAAACGGATCATGTACTGTCAACTGACTTAGAGATAGCATGGCACGTGCAAAGAGGTACACCTCTGCCTCTTGCCCTCGCGCCACGCGCGCAACAGTTTCAACAACTACAGCAACTACTGCAACCCTACCTGACGGCGCCGCCCACGCCCAACCTCCCCACCCAGGGCTATACCCAATCCTCTGGGACCTTACAAACGCCCTCTGCTCGACCTGTGCAAGACCCACCTGCCAGTATATTTGGCAAAACTGCTTACCAAGCCGAACTTGATCAACGCGATATGCAGCACGCCGGAAGACCACAGACGGCACCCGCTCAACCTGCGCAGCCTAATGTTCAGATTGGCCCTCCTCCACCTTGGATGTTCGCCCCCCCTCGTACGGTCGCTCAACCTGCCGCTAAAAATCCGCAAGACTTGTACAACGAGCTCTTCGGAATACCTACCACGGTCACCCAGCCGGCACAGCGCAATGTCCAGACGGGCCCCATTCAACCTGCGCAGGGCCAATTGATCAATCTATTCAACCCTCATGCGGTCACCCCACCTGCCCAGAACACTATCCAGACAGGCATCAAGCCGGCCGCGGAAGTCCAGACTGCGCAGGGCCAACCCATCGGCTCATTAAACCCTCCTGCGGTCACCCCACCTGCCCAGAGCAATCTCCAGGCACACATCAACGCGGAATCACCCGCCGTAGAGGTCCAGCAACCTCCTTCCTCAAATGGTTGACTTGCAATCTTCTAACTGAACCCATCATCTTTGTGGGTAATTAGTCCTTCACTTTCTTTTGTTTTGCACTGCTTTCAATGTCCGGACCAACGAAGTCTGGGTAATTAACCATCAGCCTGCTTTGATTAACGGCAAAGTTTTGAAATCCGGACCCACAATGAGGTTACGGTATACCGAATTTTGGTTTTGTATATTTTAGATACCCAGTCTGGCGCTCTTTTCCCACAGGGTTTTTAACGAGGCCATTGTAGTATAAAAATTAATCTCTTCTCAAAGCCTGTGCACCACCACTAGCCGTTACAACTCACCACAAACCTACGTCTTCTTCCCATTCCCACTCCCCTTTCTTAAAATATGATCCTTCCCCAAAAGACTCAACACCATCCCCCTCAACATACCGACGTCAAAACTACCCTCGAACTCTTTGCCCGTCCTCCTTTTAACTTTGTCCCACAAACTCGGCAAGCCGCGCGCATCCCACCGTTCTCTCAGCCTGTTATACGCACTCTTATCATAAATGCTCCAAAATTCCTCTTCCGTGTACCAGTTCTGCGCATACAACCACTTGATGCCGCCCAACTCCGCGACCTTCGCCTCCAATGCGCGATTATCTGCCACAAACGCCGCGAACCCATCCGTGGACCTCAAGCTCTCTAACCCTTCTCTATTGTACCGAGCAAGTGAGCGTTTCGAAGCGCCCCAAATGCCAACATTGAGCAGCCAGGCAGGCTCCTCTGCTCCCTCTCCCACAACCCCTCCTTTCCCGCCAGCCAGCCCACTAGCACGATGCAGTGGGGCCTTGGAACCGCTGCGTACAAGGCACAGCCACAGCGGATAGACCTGCAGCTGGCCATGCACGAAGTCTAGGAATGTTTCCGTGTGTTCGACGGGCACGACGACGTCCTGGATGCAGTTTGTCGCAGCCCGTCCACTGTGATGGAGCACGCGGTATGCAACGCGCGTGCGGTACACAGCGTCGAGGACGTAGCGACCAGCACGGTTCCAGAGCCAGGCGGGCCAGCCTCCCGCGCCCATCCAGAAGGAGCCGCGATCGTAGCGGAAGAGGTAGTCCAGTGTGGGGACGAGCTCGGTGACGGGTGGAGAAGCCGGCACGTCGATGTTGGCGTCCGTGTTGTCCGTGGTGAAGAGGGTTTGCGCCGCCGGGCCTAGATGACAGGTCTGACAGAACGTGTCCCAGAGGTGGGCGAGCTTGGAGTGCACGTGGATGAAGTACCATGGATCTTGACGCCGGGAAAAGCGTACAACTTTGGTGGTGGGGTCGTCCGCTTTGTCTGTGAGTCGTCCTAGGAGTACCATGCCTGAGTTCTGAGAGAAGAGGATCGCGTCGATGAAGTCCCATTGCTCTTCCGTCAATGCAAAGTTTATTGTCTTCAGTGCCTCTTCTGCTGAGTATACTGGCACATACGTGAGTGCAACATATCGTACCGCAGGAATCAGTCGCAGCTCCAGCAGCGTGATCACTCCTAGGGTGCCACACGCGCCGACAGCACCGTAGAAGAGATCGGTATTTGCATCTGGATCCGCGCGAACGATGTCTCCATTGGTAAGCACGATCTCGATAAACGTCGCGGCGCGGTCAAAGAAGCCATACCGGAATGACGAACTCTCGGCCGCTGTGCCCGCGTAACTTCCGCCAGCCGTGATGCCCGGAAACTCTGGGACGACGAGAGGAATGAGGTTGTGTTTGAGGGTTTTAGCGGCGAGCTTGTCCATAGGCACGTTGGCTTCGACGAGAGCGGTGCGTTTTTCGGTATCGATGGCGAGGATGTTGGTCAGTGGGTTGGTGTCGACAATTTTGTCCGCGTCATGGTCAAGTTGCCGCGTACTATTGGTTGAGCCATGGTAGACGCGAAAAGGTATATTTCGTGCGTAGAAAGACTTGACTTTGGTGGAGATTTCGAGGACCGCTCGGTGGTGTCGCTCCATTGGAAAGACAGTGTTGTGCGGTGAAGAAGGGCGGTTACTGCGTCAGGTTATAAGTCGTCAAAATGCCGCAAACAGAAAAGACAATAGTAACGACGATAATGCAAAGACATAATAGACAACAATAATGGTAAAAATACAAAGAACTGAAGTGGTCGGACACTGGACCCAACTCTTTGTCCTTGTTGAACGCTTTCGGATGCCATGCGCAATGCCAGTATATTTTACCATGAGTATCCTCAAGAGATTGCTTGTACTCTTTATTTCAGGGTAAATTTTTTATGAGGCAGCGCATACCATTCATGGTCTCAAAGATATACGTAACAAGAGCAAACCCAAGGCTTCCCGACAGCCTAGAACCCTTCTACCACTACATCAACTTTCTTCGCCCAGCGTTTTAAACCCCTTTTTTCGTCAGACATGATCCTTTGCATCTCTGCCGGGGCCAACCCCACAGAAACCTCCCAATGCTCGTTAAAGTCGGAATTACCGAATTGCGCACTCCGAGGCAGAAACGTGCACATTCCTGCAAATGCATGGTTTTCAACAACCGTGCGTACGAACTCTGCGTTCTTCCCGTAGCTAGGGAGAGGGAACATGCTAATATTATTGAGCGGCAGCAATGAGTTGAAAAAGACACCAGCGCCAGACAAGTCTATAGCCTTGCTTAATGCGTTTATTGCAATGGTGGGATCTGGAAGGGTAGCATATTGTCTGTAGCGTTCTTTGACATAATCGGCGTTGACTGCAGTCTCAGCTTCACGAATCTTTAAAGAAGCGCGTGTGATAATCTTGTAATGGGGACAATCATCTTCTCCGTTTCTTGATCTGTAAGTCGAGTATTAGCTTCAGCCAAATGAGCGGTGGATCTATTTACTCTCGGTTGTCTATGAGGTGAGACAAACTCGAGGTCGCCAGCACCGGTACCATCATATTTCCAATATAAAGATCGTGAACACCAGAAACCTTTCGTGCATTTGTACCAAAGCCAATTTTAGCTGTTGAGGTGAACGATGATCCTCTGCAAGCGGCACGCACACGCATAATGTCGGACCAGATGAAGGCGGCCAAACAAGTTTTACGATCAATCGTAATAGTTTTGCCTTGCTTTCGGAGACAATTGCCGACTGCATCATACAGCCTATGGACAAAGCCGGAGCTAAACGTGAAGATGGCGTGCATGCCTAGCTCGAAAAATGGCAATGGGGGTTGCAGATTGATTTCCGGGTAAGGCGATGATGCCACTTGATTTGGAGATGGTATTGGACGCTCACCCATTGCCAATACTTTTTGTGCATATTCTTGCTGCTGTTCTGTTCCAAATTCTATTTTAGCATTAACGTGTTCGTGGCAAAGCTCACATCACTGGCTTACCTATATCCATTCTATTGCGAAATTGCTGCTGCCTCGCGGAACCTGTTGAGCCTAAACGTTAAGCTTTTCTTGATTGAGGGTGCTTGTAGATAACTTACAAGGCTGATCAATGTCAACTCCCATCCTAATTTCCCTAAAAAGCTGATGCATGACCGCATTGATACCATCTATGTCCATAGCGCCGCGATAGAAGCTGAATGAGAGGACAAGACCTCCTTGCAGCAAGTTGGCTTGAATATTCATAACGTAGGCGTCATACTCTTCCGGGTTAGGCGATGTCCAGTTTAACCAAAATCTATCCTCTAGACGATCTCGAGGCATCATGTCTTTGGTGAGTTCTTCGTATGATAACTCTGCGGTGAGATCATTTACTGTAAAGAACTGCTGGAGCCTGAGCGCATCAAGAGGTGGTTTGGGATAGCGAAGTTCGATCTTTAGCTTGGAAGTATCGGTAAATGCAATCATACCGCAAAGATAGGGAAACCGGTTGGCAATGTTTTGAAGATAGTGGTTCAAAAGGAAGATAGCCCCGTTCATTTCTGACTTGTCTGGAAAAGGATAACAGAGACAGAATTGATGCCATCCTCGTGGATTGATTTGATCGAATGCGGTCAAAGTGATGACTTCATAGTCGTTGTTTTGGTTGGCTTGCATGATTCCTGATGAGATGTGGTCGGTGAGTGATGATGTGAATTTGGGAAGTCAATGATTGCTTAATGGCTGTTTGATGGATTGTTAGTGGTGAATTGTATTTGGTGAGGAGTGCAAGAGTCGGAAGACTGACATAGCTGCTCCAAGGAAATAGCAACCGGCGAGTCGGGAAACAACGTCCTACGACACGACACGACGCGACAAATGACTTCGATTACAATACCAGGCCTGTCACTACGACCACTAGTTACGACAAGGGACTGCATTGTTGGTGTCCCAGACGAAGCAACGATCGACATGGATATGACCAGGGTACCCTGTCCGCTTCTCTATTTATGGATCTCAAGTCTAAATGTGAGTGCATCTACCAGCATTGCATTCATGTCAATTCTGTCGCTGAATTATGTCTACGTCTGTATTATGTCTGTCTACGGTTATGTCTACATCTGTGATTACAGATTACACCCCTTGCGCTGATCTCGTACATGCGTCCCCTGATCCGCTCATCCTTCATCCTTCATCCTTCGTCCCACTCTAAGCAATCTTGACAACCTCGTAATTGTAGTTGCACAGACTGGCATCGGCCTTGACCTCCTTGCCGCCGCTCGCCGCGCCAATGACCTTTCCACCCTTGATCAACTCGACACGCACGGCACCCGTCTTCAGACCGGTCACGCTCCACGCATTCAGACCAGCCACACCATCCAGCGTCTTAAGAAGAGAGCCACCGCTGTAGACCTTGACCTGCGTACCGGTAGTACCCTTTGGCAGCAGAACCGCAACGTTGACAACGTCCTCGGCATTCTGTGCGCCGCTAGGCTTGCCCAGGGAATCACCCGAGCAGCTCGCGGTCGTCAGCAGCGTGCGATACCAAATAGAACCGGCAAAATCACCAAACGGCGTGATGGCAGAGGCTGTGGTCGCCTTGGCCTTATACGCAGTGATGAAAGGCGCGATGATAGACTGCCAGGCGGTGTGGTCGAAGCCTTCGGTGACATCCACGATTGGCTGGTTGCTGGAGATGGAGTCGTTCCAGACGTTGCCAAAGTAGTGGCCTTCGCCGGCGTCGTTCCAAGTCAGCAGCTCGATGAAGTCCGGTCCCAGCTCGAGAGCTTGCGTCATGCGTTGCGTGAGAGTGAGCTCGCCGCGACGGTACCAGTTCTGGCCGGCCTTGAGGTGCTTGGACTGGAAAGAAGACAGAGGCATCATGTACACCTTGCCGGCAGCGTGCGCAGCGCTCATGCTCGACTTGTCAATGGCAGAGTTCGCGGCGACCTTTCCATCGCCCTCGGTTGGCCAGGCCGACTCCCAGTTCATGACACCATCGACGACGCTGTACGTGTTGAAGAAAGAGGCATCGTAGGAGCCGCCATAGTCGTCAAAGTCGGGAACGAAAAATGGCGTGATACCGTCGGACTTTAGCACGTCCTTGAACTTGGACTGCCAGCCAGCGTTGGGCGAGGCTTGCCCGAAGGTGAGCTTGCCACCGTCAAAGGTGCTGACGAAAGGCTTGCTGTCGTGGTGGTAATAGGCGGAGCTCGACTGATATTTCTTGAAGAGTGGCAAGAACTCGGACACGTCGGAGAGGACGGCCACATCGAATGAGAAAAAAAGGTGGAATCCCTTTTCCTCAGCAGCCTTGAAAAGCCAGCCGATGGCGTTGGTGGACCATGAGTCTGCAACATTCTGCACATTCAGCGCAAAAGCGTCGATGCCGAGGGTTTTGGCGCCGGTCACATCGGTGACAGCCTGGTCGATGCCACTCATGCCGCCAACCTGTGATCACCTGCATCAGTTACTGCTTACGGAGGATCTGAGGACGCTATTGTCGATGTACCATGTAGTGGGCAAAAACATTCCTGAGCTCAGCCTGCGCCTGCTGGACGGCGCACAGCGACGCGCAAAAAAGGGAGAGAGACAAACGCATATTCGGAGAAGAAAGAGTCAATGGCGAACTACAGAACCTCCCTTGGGCATCGCAACAGCAGCTTTATATCGACATGGTCGCCTCGAAGGATTCAGGCCAGCCTACGCGAAACGCCGGTTCTTCGTATGGCGGCGCGCCATGCGACGATGCGGATTGCGATGGCGGAGGCGTTTACAAGCCCCGCGTTGGTGGCGTCAAGCCTAGTGACCGATGGGGCCACATCGAGGGCCACATCCGTGCCGAACGGACCGGAGCGCAGGAACGGCGCCCGTCAGCAGAAGACAAAACACCAAGGCGCAGGATATGTATAGAAAATTGGCATCACTCCTGACGGCCACCCCTCGGCGAAATTGGACCCTCTTTCAATAGAATCAAGGCTCGATTCATGAGGCCGGAGAGGAGGCCGATTCTGGGATGTGCCAGGCCTGGACCTTCGCTTGGCCTCACTCGAACCGTGACTCGTACCCGAGCCGTTAGAAAGTGGCCCCCAAGTTACGCGCCCCGCTGATCTGCCCATTGGTCCGACCACCGGCCGGACATGTTCCTGAAAGGCCTCCCCGTGGAGCGGCAAGCGCCCGCGGCCTTGCGCGAAATAGAGTTATTTGAAGCACTCTATCGCTCGCCACCGCGTGTCGTCTGATGACGGCGTCTCTTCTGCCCCCAAGGAGAGGTTTAAGGTTTCTGCCCTTGAACGCCGCTGCGCCCTCCTCGAATCCATCCGTTCATTCGAGATGTCAGACTCGAGACGCACTGCCCTGCTCTCGGCGCTCGCCTACGCCGCTCTACTACTCGTACCCGTCGTAGAAGGAAGCTTGTGTGGAATCGTGGATCACCGGAGTACGTGGACACCACCAACCATTATATGGATGGGAGCGGAGCAAAGTAAGGGGCTAACATCTTAACAGCGGCCATTGTCGACAATCGCCTGTTCTTCACCAGCGGCAACTACACGTTTGCTGACAACCAGATATGGCACAACACGTCGGACCTGTACTGGCTCGACCTGACCAAGAGTTTTGATGTCGATGGCATGCTCGATTCGACCGCACTCAACCAGTCGGCATTGCCGTCAGGTGAGCTAGCGAGTAGTCAACGCTTGACTGCTGGAGGTGCCTCCGGTGTCTTCTTCTATGATCATACCACCATGTATGCTTATGGTGGTCTTATCGAAGAAGATGCGGATGGGGTTGACAACTCCCTCTGGGCGTACAACACGTCCACTGATACCTGGAACCTGACGTCCATGGCAACTGGATCCATCAGTTTTGGAGACAACACCGAAGGTATCTACGCCAGCGACCCCGACTCTGGAAGATCTTTCTATACCGGAGGCTGGGAGGTCTCTTTCAACGGGTCCAACCAAGGAATGGTCAAGTTCAACACCAACAACTCCGCGAAGCCGACGTTTGATTTTGCTGCCAGCCAGACCAATGACCAAGGACTGAGCACGTTGAAAGGCGCAATGGTCTACACGCGGAAAGGCAAGAAAGGTACTTTGATCGCCATTGGCGGTGACGACACGACCAGCGGCGGCCAATTCAACGGCGAACAGTACTGGAATCAGCGATCGATGTCCCAAATCTTTATCTACGACATCGACGGCGAGACGTGGTACAACATTACGGCAACAGGCGACATCCCAGGCCCACGCACTGAGTTCTGCGCAACCGTCTCCTCGGCTCCGGACGACTCCAGTATCCAGATAACGATCCACGGCGGCTGGGACCAAGGCAACGCAGCATCGCTGAACGATGTGTACGTTTTGAGCGTCCCGGCGTTTGAGTGGATCAAGGTCAACGCGACAGGTGATCCGGATAAGACTGCTGATCGCTTCGCCGGCCGCCATCGCCACAAGTGCAATGTCTGGAACGACCGCCAGATGCTCGTCACGGGTGGTGTTGTCGATGCGAACGGCACGTCCCGCAACGACTACTGCAACGCGACCAGCCACCCGCCGGTCAAGGTTCTCGATCTGTCGACGTACGAGTGGCAGACAACCTTCCAGCCGAACCTGACTTACACGATCCCGACCATTGTGCGCGACGTCATCGGCGGAGAGTAAGTTCATCACCGACCACTGAATTCATCGAGTTAACAAGCCTCAGCGCCACCGGCAGTGCTGCCCAACAGTCCCCCACCAGCGGTTGGAAAGACGCTGCTTTGTCAACCATCTTTTCGCAAACCGTGCCCCGCTCGACATACACGCCTCCATCCGACTCAGACACGTCAGACGGCGACGACAGTTCCACGCACACCGGCGCGATAGTCGGCGGCGTCGTAGGCGCCGTAGGCGGAGTCTCGCTCCTTGCAGCCGCAGGCTTGCTCTTCTGGCGGCGGCGCAAACAGCAAGCCGCGCAACAAACGGCGCGCACGGACTCTGGTCCCGTCGAGCTCGTCGGCAGCGGAGGCCGGGAGCCGCCGCAGGAAGTCCATGGCGGAGACGCGAAGTTCGAGCTCCCTGACCAAGCTGTGCCAGCCGAGAAGGAGGCGGATGCGTTCCGCTGCGAGTTGGAAGACACGGAGGTCGTGAGCCCAATAAGTACGCAGGTGGTGAGTCCGCTGGAGGAGGAGGTGGTGGGGAAGGGAGGTGTTGTGGGTGTTAGTTGGGGTAGAGGAGGTGGGAATGGCGAGAGGAGGTTTTCGTAGCGTGGGAGGAGGTGTTTGGGGGTTTCTCGTTCGTTTGGTGCTCAATGTGTGCGGCCTTGTCTTATGTATACCACGTAGGTCCGCCCGTCGTTTTGAATCAAGCTATCATTGGCTTCTGAGCACTTAGTCATGCCGGCGGTTACTGGTCGTGCCGTGCCGTGCCGGGTGTGTCAATTCGATTTACCTGCTCATAGTCAGTGGTGGGAGTCTACAAGTGGTTTGAGCTTTGCAGCCCCGCTTCGTCGGCAACACCGATGGTACAATCCCATACCTATGTACTCAATCCACTGTGAGCCGCTGATCAAGCAAGTTAGGTTCTCGAGTCTTCTTCTGCGATACACCACCAGCGACCGTACTAGAGTGACGCGCGAAAACTCGGTCTACCCACTGTCCAGTGCGCGTCGGGTGCGTGCGGATGATGAGCTATCGTCGATGATCGACGTGGCGGCCTCTGCTCATTTTTTGGGTGGCGTGGGACGTGGAGGGAAATGTCGCAGATGGGTGTGTACTTGGTGTGTACAGCGCATGCTTGACGCGCGGCACTGGTTGTGACTAGACCAGACGGGTTTTCTAGTCGATGGAGATCAATGATCTGGTTCTTCTCTCCTCTGGACACGCACTAGCGCTAGTGGCGCTATGGCGAAGCTTGGTCGCGGTACACGGAACTCTTGCATCCGCGATTGCATTCGGTAGTAGTGGTGGGTGCTGGATTTGCGCTGTGTGGATGTAGGTGGATAGGTAGGTAGGTGGGGTTGAGTACAGAAGCTGTAGGTTTATGGCGCGCATTGTTGTGTTTATGCAGGACAGAGTATGTCTGTATTTGGTTGGAGACGCGACCGTGGCGGGTTAGCGACACGGCGTAGTTGAGACCGGTTATAACGGTCATGCTAGTCAGCAATTTCAGACCTTGAAGAAGGTGTTTCTCGATACAACAGGTTAGGTCTTGCCTAACTGTCTGAACGCTTTTGCTGTCTTAAAAACGAAGGTATTATGAGCAGTCAAGACCAGTTACGACATTCAAGCAAGTCAACAAATTCTAAACGTCAAAGGCATTCGTCAGTGCACAAAAATCAGAGTCATAACGCGACAGTCAGTCAGGCACGCACTCACATAAGCTGTCGTCCATTTAAGCGTAAAGACAATGATAGTCCACTATGCAGTCTCCACCGTCAGCAACACTTTATCCATCCACACTAATCCAACCTACCTATCAGCGTACCTCAGGAAGTACCGCCCCTATTACTGCTTGCGTGTCTCGAGACCAATCGACCGATCGCCCGTCGTTGACGATTTGGGCGGACTTATGTGCCTATAGCGGATGGCTTATAGCTGTCAGGCACACCGCGTCTCTCCACTGGAAAATGACGATCCGTTTGTCTAGCCGGTGTCTACCACCCGCTGGTCCGTTGCCAATGTCGTGCGAGCGGATTGTCGTGATGAACGGTGTTCGGTGCGCTGATACGCGTAAACAGAAGAAAAATTCTTGAGTCCGGCTGGAAGAACAGACACCAGGACGTGTATACAACAGGAGGTCCCTACCACGCCTACCCGTGCTCTGTACCTACCCTGGCGCGCCGTGCACATGCAGTGGTGCCACCCACCGCGACCAGTGCCGTCACCCGTCAACAGCAGTGTGCCCGTGGCGCCCCCGCTGGACGCCTCGTGGCGCATGGTCCGGTAGCATGGCCGTAAGTGGCATTGGCCGCTTCGCCGAGCCGGGCCGTGCAGCCGATGAGGCTTGCTTGCATGCAGACTTCATCTCATGCCGAGATCCAGGACCGGGGTGCCTGTTTTCTTGAGAATCCTTCGCGGGACAGCGAAAACGTGCCTCTCTGACGTGAGTTGCACCTAGGAAGATTGTGATGATTAGTTCAAAGATTATTGCGGGTGCACACTGCTTCTGCTCGGTGATATGCTGCGGTGGTGCCAGGAACAGTTAGAAACAGCGGGTCTTGGATCGGCCGCCGGTGTGGTGGAGGTACATATCAGGCAGGCTGGTGGTCAGTTACCGTGGGGATTGAGAGAGAGGAGGAAGGGAGTTGCAAGCGGATGGAAGGAGGCGGGTGCGATCGAGCAGTTTATCCGATGCGCGTCGCGACTTTACTCCGACGACCTCGCAATGCAGTGACCCTTGCACGCTTGACGTTTGATGTCTTTTTTGTTTTTATTTAATTTTACTGCATGCTTTTCCCCTTTCTACATCCAAGTGCCGGTGGCGTCAAGCTGCGGCAAGACTAGGGACATCCTGCCGTCCAGCCCGCAAACACCTGGAACACTTCAATGACCCTGCAGCTGACATGGCAGGGACGACCGAAGATTACTACACGCAGCGACCGTTAGCGCCGTTGGAGATCTCTCCGGTCAGCTTCAACCCCTTGTTGGCACATCCACAGCGACATGCGTAAGCCAGACGGGAAACGATCGACCGTCGACAGACGCATGGGCCAGTGTCCAGCACGCAAAAGTCGGCACCACCACCCCGTTTACAGTCTGGCACGCTGCTTCGACGGGCTGGTTGAACCCGACCCGGACTGCAGCGCAGATCGCGCCGCCACTTTTGGCCAGCGCGCGAGGCCCTGCGTCGGTGGACTGCCCCCTCTCGCCCTATCGGCAGCCCCGGCGAGACCTCGTATTTGCATATTGGAGTGCGGCAAGCCCGTGTCGGGACATTGTCTCTATGGTTGACCATCTCTCACAGTCGATGATATGACGATCGCCCGCGCGCAAACAAAATCCCCACACTCCCCGCCGCCTTCGCTAGGGACCGGGAATCCTACAAGACGACGGCAGGATGCATATCACTGTACCCCAGAGAGTAAGGACCTCGTTCCTTCAGAGCACGCGAAAGAGCTAATCGTCAGTCCTACAGTCGCCCAGCGCATCCGCTCATCCGTCACCAATTCCTGGCGACTCGCCTTACCTTGAGCTCGGCGACATGTCTTCCCCGGAAATCAAACGCTACGAAGGCCACAAGCCTGCGCCCATAGATATGGCGCGGCTGGAAGAGTTCCGACCCGTTGAGGAAGAGGAGAAGAGCACTGGGGACAAGATTCAGGACTTTCTTACGAACTGGTGGTTGATTGAACTCACGGCGTGGGTCCTCAGCGCGTTTGCTCTCGCTGCGATTGTGGCTTTGCTTGCAACTTGCGACAACAAGCCATTGCCGCGCTGGCCCATGTCCATCACGCTCAACTCGTTCGTATCCATTCTCGCTACCATCATGAAAGCGTGTCTGGTAGTACCTGTGGCCGAGGGCATTTCCCAATTGAAGTGGCTATGGTTCAAGAAGGCGGGCATTCTGCAAGACATTCAGACATTCGACGAGGCTAGCCGAGGCCTGTTTGGTAGCATGAAATTGCTGCTCTCTACGCGGGGCGTGTAAGCATTGTGAAGCTTTGGCCTTGGTGGGACGCAAGTGCTGACAATGCTTTGACCAGTCATCTCGCCAAACTCGGCGCGCTCCTGTCGGTTATCGTGTTGGCTATCGATCCTTTTGTTCAACAGATCGTCACTTACCCCAGCCGCACCGTCCCCGGCGCCATCCACAACGCGACGATTCCCGTGGCCACCGGCTACGATGGCTACGCTCCCGGCGGGATAATGGGGAGTATGATTTTCCCCAAAGTTAACTGGCCGCATTCATTTGCTCACAAACCACCGCAGCGAAGGACCCGACGCTGGCCATAAAAGCCGCCGTCTACTCAGGCCTCTACGGAAGTGACATGACCGGTAACGGAGGCAGTGACTTTGCGGTGACGCCATTCTGCTCGACGGGTAACTGCACGTGGGAGGCGCCGTACTCGTCTCTGGCGATGTGCACGAAATGCGCCAACATCACGGAGAGTCTTAAGTCCAACTGCTCCGGAAGCTTAATCCCTGATAGATGCAACTATACGTTGCCCAGCGGCCTGACGCTGGGCGGCCAGTTCATCGGCGGCAATGCATTCATGGAATCGAATGCCTATGGCGAGCCCTCGAGCGTGCATTTCAACGGCACCTCCGGCATAATTGCGTCCGTACAGACGATCCGTGGATTGCACGACCTTTCTGCTCAGAGTCTCCTTGGCGCCGTCGCTAACGAGTGCATCCTCTATCCGTGAGTCGAGTTTGCCCCACCCGCTTTCAAGCTCCATTTGGGAAACCAAGCCCCCAACTAACATGTTCACCAGCTGTGTTAATACATACCGAGCATCAGTCGTCGGTGGTAACTTCTCCGAGCACAAAATTGCGACCGTAGAGCCCACGCATGGGGAATTAACCGACGGCGGCTTCTCTAGTAACGGCATCACGTTGCACGTTGCCAACGACGAGACAAATTACACACTGGCCACGTACTCGATCCAGGGGTTGCAGTTCTTCTTCGACAACATTTTCAGGGGGAGCGTCCAGGGCGCCACTGGCAGGGAGTCTGGAACCAGCGACACGGTGCGCGCGCTGTACGACATGGGAACCTCAAAATTCGGTGACGGGACGCCTACAAAGGGCGACAACACGACCATGGAGGCCATTGCGGACAGCATCACGAAGCTTCTGCGCACGGGCAAGGGCCTGGAATACAACCAGACCGCAGCAGCGGGCGGCAGCAGCATCACGGAGACGTATGTGCACGTGCGATGGGAGTGGATCACGCTGCCCATAGCCGTGGAGGTGCTAGCGCTGCTCTTCCTGGTCGGCACGATCGTGCGGAGCAAGACGAGCGGCGTGGCCGTGTGGAAGAGCAGCACGCTGCCCTTGCTGCACTGCCGCATTGTGGACGAGGACCAGCACGGCGCGCAGAGCGCGGCAGCTAGTGGAGGCTTTAGTCCCGGCACGCCCATGACGCCGTATGCGCGCGAGGGCGTCACGAGCTCGTGGGGCAGCGGCAAACTGCACGAGCTCAATCGCTGGGCCATGAGTTCAGAGGTGCGGCTGCAGAGGAGCGAGACGGGTGCGAGTGAATTTGTTACTAAGCGGAGGGATGTCAGGGAGTAGAACTGTGCTTTGCTTGTTGAAGTGCTGTTTTAGTAATGAGATTTATTGTAATATGTATACATATCCAAAACATAGTATAATTAGGACATCGATCGCAGCTGGCGCTTCCTGGGATATCGGGATATTCAAGGGTCTTGGCTTGCCCTACATGTAGAGTATGTATGGGCTCGGCTAACTAGCAGTTCCTGGGATGGATTCTGCTGCAGCCACAACGATAACAGCCACAAGACGCACGAGCACGAGCTCATATGAGCAACGAGCACGGCGAGGCTGAGCCGCGGCGTCCCTGGTGCCTGGTGCCTGGTTCCTGGTGCCTGGTGGGCCCTGGCCTCTGGATCCGGCTCGGCTCGGCCCGGCGCGCCGTTTGGGTGGGTGCGGTGCTCGTAACCCCACTCACTAGGTACGACTCCATCGACTTAGGTAGGTATCCACCTCCACCTTTTTGTGGGAATCGCATTGTTGTGCGCGCATAGGCGAAGGCCTGTCACTCTCAGTCAGAAGTGGGGTTTCTTTTTCTTGTCTTTGGTCTCTTGGTCTCTTTGTCTGGTTGTTCGTTTGCGGCAGCTGAGCTGAGTTGGACTGTGGTTTGGGATGCGGCGAACCCTTGGTGCGCGTTGAGAGTGAGGTTGTTCCTTCTTCGCTTGTGGTGCTGGATGATGGGGCGAGTCCTGCTTGCGGACAGGGTTGTGTTGTCGTCATCGTCGTCAAAGTACCAGGCGTTTCCGGCCTGCAACGCCGCGCCACGACGCTTTGCACTCCGACAGGCAGGCAGGCAGGCAGACACAGACTCGGTATCAACAGCCCCTAGCCGCCTCAAACCACATCGACCATCTCGTCGTCGCCCTCGTCCTCGTCCTCTTCGTCCTCTGCAAACTCCGGCTCCGGCGCCATCTCCTTGACAGCGGCCATCTCCACATCAGCGTAATTCGCGACCTCGGCCTCCGGATTCAGCATCCAAGTATTGGCGTACTGGCCCGTCCGAACAAGCGTCGCGATCTTGGCCAGCGTCTCCCGCAAATACGACTCGGGCTGCTGCGTCTTCTCCTTAAGCGACTTGATGGGCCAGTACCGGTACTCCTTAAAGTGCTGGAGCAGCATATCCAGAAGTTCGTTCTGCGGGATGCGGGCGTACTTATTCTCCTGCGCCTTGGCCTTGGGCTTGGTGCCTATGGAGGTCTTGATCACGTTCGTGCTGGACGTGATGCCGCCGATGAGTTTGGTGAATTTGCGGAGGTCTTGCTCGAGCACGAGCCGTTTGCTCATTTTTTGCGTCTTTGCGGTTTCGCGTGCCCGGAACGCGAATAGCTCTTCGTTTTCGACCGGCACGCACGAGATGTCTAGCGCTGACCGTGCGGCCAGTGCGGTGTTTTTGGGGATCGGCTTTTTGCCTCGTCGGAACCTTTCGATGCGTCCGTCGCGGATCCGGTCGTTGTAGGGTCCTGGTCGCTGCTGGCCGGGCCGCTTATACGCATTCGGGTTATAGCCCTCCAAGTCCTTCTCAGAAAATATAAACGTATTAATGGGATTATCATTAACGGCGTTGACCTGGTATTCCTTCGGGACATCCATGAACCTCGGCAGGTCATGCCTTAATATGAGTTTCGACTGCAGTACGTGAGCACACTTTCTCTATACTCGCAAAGACGAATCGCAAAGCCAACCCGACCTTCTGCTCCCCGCCCTCCTCCCACCGCATCAGCTTCCCAATCTCGAGCTCCTCGTCATCCTCCGCGCTCACCAGCGCCTCCCACAGCCAAATCGGCACGCGCGACAACCACACGTTCTGCGCGCCAAAATCGGCGGGGATGCTCAGCTCGCCCGTGTCCTCGAAGACGTCGTCGTCGACGTCGACGTAGCCGCCCGGCGACCCGAGCCCTGGCTCCGCTTTGATTGCGGGCGTGTCGTCCAGCTCCATCTTTACGGTGGCCATGGCTGGGCGGTGGGAGCGCGCGCGAAGGGTTGTTTGGAGCTGCTGGTCGTGTACGGCGTTTTTGGTAGAGTAGAGACGTGCGTTCGGTGCCGTGGAAGTGACGGTATGTGAGGTTTTGAACGGAGTGACTGACAGGCGCGGATGGAGGGAGAATGGGACCGAGAAGAGGAGGACAGAGCGGTGCTTTGTTGCGGTTGCGGAAGATAGAGAGAGCTCTGCCGAGTCATCACTGTCGCCAAGCCCGTTGGTGCATGAATCGCACCGCCGCATGCAGCGAGGTTGTTTGTTCGTTTCGCTGTCAATGAATACGCCGCTTTGTTGATATGCTTTTGGGCATTTTGTCGGAATGCTGCTTGAGGACGGCTACGTGAGCCGAGATCCGTACTCTGCGTGAGCTTTTTGTGCCGGGGTGCTGGGAATCCTTGTCCGAGATTGATGGAATGAGGCGTATTTATGGGAAGGCTGGGAGTGTGGAGTGGTTGCAGGGTAGGTAATTCTCTTTCAAAAGTATGTGCAGAGACTTGGTTGGTTCCAAAAAAGGAATTTGTCTAGTCCGTTGCAGTGAGCTGCTAGACCGTGTTGTAGCTTCAATTTTATATCTTTCTTCATTTAACAACGGTAAACTTGACTAAACGGCTAAAACTGTCAAATATAGCGATAAACACTCTTTAACCGCGCGGATTTAATCAGCTCCAACTTACAGCATTCACATCACTCAGCCTTCCCCTTCGCCGCAAACCTCGCCCTCAACCTCTGCACCTTAGCCGCCAAAACAGCCTTCAACGCACCTCCCTTCCAGCCCTCGACCTCATTAGCCCCAACAAACCTCCTGACCAAAATATTAAAAATGCTGCCAAAGCCCAGAGCCATAACCGTGCTCGTGAGGATAATCACGTTATACGGCATGCTAAAATCGGGCGTGGGGAGCGGCAGCAACAAGCTCGTAGTGCGGAGATAAACGCCTTTAACGCCCGCCTCACTCGCGCCGTCCTCGCGGTCTAGCAGCCTGATCACCGCGGGCGCGACGTCAAACCCCCGGTTCGCGTCGGGTGGGTACTCCGTGTAGCGCAGAATCGCCTTTTCGAAATCGTAGTTCAGCGTCAGGCGCGCGGCGGGGGGCACGGAGAGGCGGAGTTCGAGGTGCGTGCCGCGGGTGCGGTCGACGGCGGGGCGGTAGTAGATCTCGTGGATGCAGGATGGGCAGTCTGTTTTGCTGCCGTTGGTCGTGATGGATGCGCGTAATGTGTGCACGTAGGTTTTCATGAACCAGGGGAGTGTCTCGAGGTAGATGAGGGGGGCGGGGGAGTCGGACGGGTTGGTCAGTACGGCTTGAATTCCGCCGCGCTCTTGGCCGTGACCGGTTATCGTGCGTGCGGCGTAGAGGGGTGGTTGGGGTAGGGAAATCGGGTTCGTGATGGTTTGCTCAGGGAGAACAAGGTCAAAGTCCGCGTTGGCTGGATGGGTTAGAGGATAGATGAATAAGGGGATAGATAATAAGGTTAAGCAGACATACTCGGAAGTTTGTAACATCTCAACTGCCCGTCGTCGTATTTGCTCTCATCATATTTGTTCTCCGTCTTGACTTGGACCTCCCGCTCAGTAGGTACATTCAGACAGACGGTTTCCGAGGCTTCTCCATCACCTGTCAATGGGCAGGCTCCTTTGATGGGACGACCAAAAATCTCCTCCAGACTCCAGGAAGGATCAGAGGATTTGTACAGAGGGTAACACGAGTCTCCGGCGTGATATGACTTGGAGGTGTCACATTCAATCTCCTCGATGGGTGCAGGTCTAGGGATTGGATTGTCCCGTGGCCGCTTAGACCTGTCAATGTCAAGAACCATATCTACCGTCTGCTCCATTTCCAGGACGCAATCGGAGCCATTGTCCGAGCAAACCGGCTTCACATCAATGGACATGGTCTGCCACGACGCGTCAAAAAGCTTGTGGCCGTCCAGTAGACTCGAGATACCAGATTTCCCTTTGCACGGCAGCAACTTGAGAAATGGCGTCAAATTCTCAGTACAGACGACTTCGTGTGGTAATGTACCGTGTAGCAAGTGGAGATTGGAGCTGGTAGCATTCGCGGGATATCTCTCCGGGGGAAAGGTCATGACAGGTCTGATCGTCTTCGTAGCATCAATGAAGTTCAACGAGGCGCAGAACAGACCAGACAACGCGTTCGCAAGAGTCAACCAGCGGGCATTGGCTCTGCATTCGTCAGTAATAATACACTTAACATCCGCTGTACTGACTCCTCATCTGTCGGCGCGTCGACCCACGCCCATAGCTCGACACCAGTCCCGCCCTCTCTTGCCCCGTTCCATGGCCTCGCTCCCCATGCTTCGGCGTCCCATCGTCCCAGGCTGAAACGGAGATGCAACTCGGTCGTATGGGCGTGCTGAAGAATCTGACCGAGCGATCGCGGAAAGTACCTGAAGTTCTGGTGGTCAAAGGACGAAGCAGAGGCGTTGCTGCGGAAGTTGAAGGAAGCTAGGAGGGCATTCTGAGGAAGCGGACGCAAGAGTAGTCGCTCATGATAATCCGATTCAACGGCGCGCGACAAGCCGCAAAGGAGAAGCAGCAGGACGAAAAAAAACATGGCGCCTTTCAGCCAGATGATGCGGCGCGCATGGATGATGTCGAAGCTCCCCGGACCCCGGCCAACGCGAAGATCGCCGCCGAGAGGAAAGTCGCATCGCAACTCTCGTACCGCGCAATAACTCGACACTCCACGCGCGTCACCCCAACACACAGGCGCAATGGCGGCCGAACAGAGGAAGCTGCTGGGTAAATATTGCCAGCTACATTCTGCGTCCATACTAACCTACCGTAGAGCAGCTCATGGGCGAACAGCTCATGTCCGGCCCCGGCACCCGCGCACCCCAGCTCTCAATCACCGACCCCAAGGTGTGCCGCTCGTATCTTGTCGGCACCTGCCCGCATGACCTCTTCACCAACACCAAGCAAGACTTTGGTCCCTGTCCCAAGGTTCACAGCGAGCCGTTGAAGAACGAGTTCGAGGCCGCCGACACCGACCAACGCCGCCGATGGGGTTTCGAATACGACTACCTGCGCGACATGCAAAAGTACGTCGACGAGTGCAACCGGAGGATCGATAGCGCCCAACGCCGCCTGGAAAAAACGCCCGACGAGATCAGGCAGACCAACATCCTGCTCCAACAAATCCGCGACCTTTCCAAGACGATTGAAAACGGCTTGCTCGAGATTCAGATACTCGGTGAAGAAGGCAGCGTCAACCAGGCCGTGACGGAGGTGTTCAAGGTTAAACAAGCCAAGCAGACAAAGGAAGACCGCGAGCGCGAGCTCAAGGCGTTGTCCGACACGTCGGGCCCGTCAGGCCACCAGAAACTCCAAGTGTGCGATGTGTGCGGCGCGTACCTCAGCAGACTGGACAATGACCGGCGGTTGGCGGATCACTTTTACGGCAAGATGCACTTGGGCTACGCTCAGATGCGCAAGACATACGAACAGCTACAAAAAGACCTCAAGGGCAAGCCGCCACCAGCAAGATCGCACGATTTGGACGACGCGCCGAGAGGAGGCTCGCGCGGTAGTTTCGACGACTACAACGACAGGAGCGGATATGGTAGGGGAGGCTACAGAGGAGGCGGCCGCGGAGGGTTCAGAGGGGGACGCGGCGGATACGGACGGTGGTGAAAGGTCATACGCCGAGGTATGGAATCATATGCATTTGCGACTGACAAGCACGGCGTTTGCGGCGGGAAAGGGTCATGACATGCTTCTTAGCAGCGAGAAAAATACTAGTAGCAAAGAGGCGACGCTGGCTTCTCACTACAATCAAAACTTGGGTGCGCACACCTTTACGGATTAGATTGGAGGATGGCTGACGGGATGCGAGCAGCGAGACAACTTGCGACTCGGAGTGACAGTGGGGAGGCGTGAGCTGTCTCAGTTGGATCATCAATGAAGATCACGTGCTTTGAGATTTGACCGCCTTTCGGGCATCGATGCCGTGGGGCCCGCCGAGGCCGCGACATGGATTCGGTTGTTAACTAGTTACGTCTGCCATTGATATCCACCTCTCCTGTCACCGCTTTCTCCCAAGCACCCTTCACCAGCCATGTCCCGGAGGCTTGATCCACGCGCTGAGCGCATCGCACAGAACCAGCAGACGCTGAAGAGCCTCGTCAAGCTCGAAAGCAACAAGAGCTGTGCAGACTGCAAGCGGAACAAGCGTAGGCCTCCCACTTCCCACATTCCAACCCTAGCTAACCACCTACAGATCCACGATGGGCCAGTTGGAATCTCGGAATCTTCATCTGCATTCGGTACGCCCGTCCCTGACACCGCGCACAATGCCTTTCTAACGCGACACCAGCTGTTCCGGCATCCACAGAGGCATGGGCACGCACATAAGCAGGGTCAAGTCGGTTGATCTCGACTCGTGGACGGACGAACAGTTGCAGAGCATGCTGCGGTGGGGCAACTCCAGGGCAAACAAGTCAGTAACATAATATCCTACGTCGAACTCTACTGACCGCTCATAGGTACTGGGAGGCCAAACTTGCGCCTGGCCACATACCCTCCGAATCGTAAGCTCCAACACCACTGCGCACGACACAACTAACGGCGAATAGGAAGATTGAAAACTTCATTCGGACAAAATACGACTCGAAGCGGTGGGTCATGGACGGGCCCATGCCGGATCCCGCAACACTGGATGCTGAGGGGGACGATGACGTGGTATTGTTGCATGTCCGTAGCTCTGGGACACGCGCTGACAGCAAATGTAGCCTCTGAACGTCGTCAAGGAGAAGGCTCAGTTGGAGCGGTCCGCGTCTCTACGCTCTGGCAGCGCCGCCTCAGCCAGCCGGGCCACTCCCCCGCCAGTCAAGAAGCCTCCACCGCAGCCAACGATGGACATTTTCGGAGACGACCCTGCGCCCGCGCCCGCGCCAGCACCGCCCTCGCGACCGAGCACCGGCCCACCGGTCAACAAGGCCCCTCCCCCGAGGACGGAGCCCGCCGCGCCGAAACAGAGCAAGCCAGGCGACTCGCTGCTGGGTTTGGACTTTTTCGGCTCACCAGCCTCGACACCCCCTTCGCGGCCCGCAAGCGTCGCGGCTGGCACCTCCACCTCGGCCGGGCCGTCGCGTCCGGACCTGAAGCAGTCCATTCTCTCGCTCTACGCCGCCAAGCCCGCCGCCGCGGCGCAGCCTGTCAGGCATCAACATACAGGCTCTGGGTCGTTTGGCGGTCTGGCGTCGGGCTTCCAGTCGCCGACTGCGCAGGGTTTCGGTGGGCTAAACGACGCCTTCAGCAGCTTGAGCTTCGGCTCGACTCCTACCAGTGCGACTGCGCCTCCTCCGAAGCAGGACGCTTTTGCCAGCCTCGCCAGCCCGTCAATGAGCCAGCGTTCGACTCCCGCGCACACGGCGTCGTCGTCACGGTCAGGTGGATTTGGCAGTGGCGGTGGTTTCTTCGACGCGCTGCCCTCGAAGCAGCCCGCACCCCCAGCTGCCCAACGCACTTTCAGCAGCAGCAGTGGTTTTGGCGACTGGAGCTCCGCAGCCTCTCCTGCTGCGTCCGCACCCCCCAAGCCTGCCGCATCCTCAGGCGACCTCTTCGATCTCTCATTCGACTCGACCCCGTCCGCCTCGGCACCCCCGAAGCCCGCTGCAACCTCCAACTCTCTCGCAGGCATGAGCTCCGCGTTCAACCTCTCCAACCCCGCACCCCCGAAGCCAGCAGCTCCGAGCGTGAACTACTCGGCCGGCATGTCCAACATGGATGCTTGGGGCTCGAACGACGCGTGGGAGTCTGCTCCACCTCCGGCACCTGCACCTGCTGCACCTGCGCCTGCGCCTGCCCCGGCAGCGGTGTCGAGTCCGCTCGACGACGACTTTGGCGGGTGGAGTAGTGCGCCATCTGCGTCGGCGGGGGCGACGGGGGCGACGCCGAAGCCTGTGGGCAGCATGGGTGGTGGTGGGGGGAATGACGATTTGTTTGGGAATGTGTGGGGGTAGTGTGGGTGTAGGAGTGGATTGGTGGGTAGGGTAGGTGGATAGATGGCAGAGGGGTTGTACGAATGATGAGGAGGGAGTGGGTGAGAGGGGGAGGGGGAAAATGCATGCATGATTGCATGTGCGCGTATGCGTGCGTGCGTGCCGTGCGATGAAAATGAGAATCGAGAATATATATAACACTCCAACTACAACTACAGATAAGTAGCAATGAGAATGAGAATGATAACATGCAGACATAGGAAGCGGACATTTGTGAGGACAGCATGCTTGTGCATGTGCATGTATGTGCTTTTGTCAAAGCCGCAATGAGTTTCTTACATAGAGATTCTAGGTACCTACTACTATCTCCATGAGTATGTATTTTCGTCCCTAATCAGCCACGGCTTGCATGCACGGGAAATGATAGCATTGTGGAATGGGAACACACGCATTGTACTCTCTCTTCACTCTTTCTCCCCTCTCTGTACACACGAACTTGTTGGCGCTCTCTCTCTCTGTGTGTATGTTATTTCAGACACTGTCGCCTGCTGTATGTATGTTTCTTTGTCTGGGTTTCCGTCTGTTTCTCGCTCGCTCTTTTCCCATCCATCCATGCATAGAAGTAGAAAGGAGTAATTAAGCCCGCCCGCGGACTGTGCTGTTGTGCTGTGTGTGTGATATATTTTCTTTCCCTCGCCATGCCATGCATGCCATGCCAGGTCCTGTCTTTTTTCGGTCTTTGGTCCTTTCCTCCTCAGATTACAGCCTCCCAAGTTCTCCATCCTCCTCCCCTCACCCACCATTCCCACCCACACCCCTAAGCCTTCCCACTCCCCCCAAACACCCACCCCCCAATCCAATACAGCAAGACGACGATAACGACGAGTATTCCCGCAAGCTTGAGCACCGCGACCTTGTTGCCTGCTTGGGCCATGCGGGTTAGGCGGCCGGCGGAACCTTTGAGCGAGGTTGCGAATGTGGAGAAGACTTCGTTCTGTGTGTGGTGTGGGGTTAGTTTTTGAGTCTGAGCTTGTGGAGTGGAGTGGGGGTTTGAGGGGAATGGGGGAAATGTACAGAGTTGTCAATGACGTGCTGGTCGCGCGCGTTGTCGTAGATGTCGATTGTGACGCCGCGCAGGGCCGAGACTTTGCTGGCGAGCTCGTCGAGCCGCGAGTTGTTTTGGCTGGTGTGTGTGTGTTAGCGGAGTTCTTGTGGTTGTGGTGGTTGTGCTGTGGGTGCTGTTGCTGTTGCTGTGCTACTATGCGCTACGTTATGCTGCTGGTTGCCCGTGCTGTGTTTTGTGTGTATGTGTACGTGTATGCGTAGGCGCAACGCCCGGTTCGCGCGCGAGAGTGAGGCTGCCTGTCATGGTCGACCGGGCTGGACAAGGCAGCGCAAGCCAGGATGTCGCCACGGGAGACGACGACGGTAGTAGCAGCGACAGCAGCAACAAGAGCAACAGCAGCATCGCAGCACAACGCCCTCCAAACCCAGCAGACAAACACCTCTCTCAAATGACGTACCGCTCGCGCTCATAAGCCTCGGACATTGTGGCGATGGACGACTGTAACAGCAGCAGATGCGATGGAGAGGAATTGACAAAGGGCGATCGATCGTATACGGCGCAGCGACGAGGTAGCGTAGAGTGCGACGAGGCGACTTGGGTCGAGTGCGGTAGCTGGAGGGAGATCGGGTGTGGAGTGTGGAGATGATGGAAGTTAGGGGTGGTCCCGACTGGCGCGCGTGGTTGGTGGGTCCGCATGACGACGCTGCGGCGAGGTCGGGGTGGCTCGGGTGCGCCGGGTCGGGCATGTGTGGGAGACACTTGCTTAGTTTATTAGTAGATATATGTTGGAAATGTTCTTTTGTAGACACTGAGTACTCTTTGAGTAGCTATAATAAATGACAACGAAAAAGACACGGTATAGAGATGTATACGACTATAAGAAATTAAAAGATAAAAAGGTATACACATGCAATAGTTCAAATCTATAAGTATAAAGACCAAGTCGTATAACTGTAAAAGTATATTATTAGGGTACTAAATAAATAATCCGATAATATATAGGATTCGGACAGGTAACTAGACAAGAAGTACTCTATAGGAATTGCTTACACCCTTCACTACTTCACCACACAGTGAATCGCACTCCACGGCGAAGGACGTTAGTACTGCCTTAAAAAATACAAAGTAAACATCAAACCACATAGATATACACCCATTTACAACAACCATACAACATTAAGAACCCCTTCACGTCTGTTTCTCCGCATCCTCCTCTGCCGCGCTCTCCTCAGCCTCCCTCTTCAAATTCGCCAAACACGGCGCAAAGAACAGACGACCAGACCACGCGCCCCTAGCCGTCCCACACGCAACCACGACCCAAAGCAGGATAACGGCGACACTAAAGATCTGGGCACGCACACGACGTCAGCCAAACACAGGAGCAGGAAAAGAAGAAGGAGAAGAAGAGGAAGAAGAAGAACAAGAAGAAGAAAAAGGGAAAACAGCCGGCCTCACCATGCCCAAAACACGAAAGACCTTCGTGTCCAGCTCCTCGCCCAGCTGAATCGTGCTAGCAGCGAACACGCCAAGTGGAAACGTAAACCCCCACCAGCCCATGTTGAAGGGGAAAGGGCGGGCGCGCCAGATGCTGACCAGCGCGATGAAGAACCATACCAGGCCGAAACCCCACATGATGAGGGCTAGGAAGCAGCCGAGGACGTAGAGGATGGGCCCGGCGGCGGGGTCGAGCGTGTTGGTTTGTGGGAGGATGGTGCGCGCCACTTTGCCTAGGTACATTATGCTGTGGAGTGGGTATGAGTGAGTGTTGAGGGGAGAAGTGGAGGAGAAGAAGAAGAAGAAGAAGGAGAAGAAGAAGGAGATGATAGGAAAGAAGAGAGGAGGGAAGGAGGATAGAAATATAGAAAGAAAGAACAATTCAAGAAAAGTGCGTAAAAGGCAGCAAAACGCCAACGAAAAGCCTTACGCACCTATACCCGCCAAACCCGAGCGGACCCAACGGCAAAAAACAGCTAACGATGACCTCCCTCGGCGGCATCTTATGCACAGCCAGCCGCTGGTAGTACATAACCAACACAGCCATAGCGAGCGGCGTACCCATGCCCCAGAGCACGTAGCAGGTCAGCAGCGTGCCCAGCGCGTGCTGCGAATCCTTCAGTACCTCGGCGACCTCGGCGCCCGTGCCTGCTGCTACGATCGTGGCTGCTATGGGGAGGAGCTGCGCGGCGGTGAAGCGGGAGAGGGATTTGAGGGCGTGGGACTGTTGCATGCTGGGGGGTGTTAGCTGGTGCTGAAAGCTCTAAGAACGAAAAAGGAGAGAGAATAAACAGATGCAGAGAAGGATGAGGAGGGGAATGAGGGAAGGAAGGGAAGACACGCACAGCAAAGCAGACAAACTCAACGTCACCGCCGCCGCCACAACCGTATCCACCATCCACAGCACCCAGGCGACGGTGCGGGCCCAATCGCCCCAAACCGGGACGCACACAAACACCCACATCTCAACAATGGTAGCAAAACCCATTGGCAGCGTGCCCAGAAAAAGCGAGTTATTAGGATCGCGGATCATGACGCCCCAGATCTCGGGGTAGAGCGTGTAGCGAAGAACAGAGGTCAGGAGCGCGAGTCCAAACAGCAGGATGTTGAGGCAGAAGAAGATCAGCGAGAGGTAGTACAGCCAGGCACCGTTGTAGGGCATGATTTTGAAGAGGATCGACACGATGCCCGTGCCCATTGTTACGGAGAACCAGCTGTGAGGGGTGTTAGAACTGTTTTGCTGTGGTTGGGTTTGATCCTTGCTCTTTCTTCTTGATTCTTCCCTCTCATTCCAATTCCGTGCCAACAAACCACCAAACACATCCCAAAAACAGCAAAACAACTCTCCCCAAGGTGTAGGTGTGTGTACTCACGAAGGGCTGAAATTCCGCACCACCCTCCTCCACCCAACATCATACTTGGTCAACTCGACCTCCCTCTTCCCCATCCTCCTCTTCCCCTCCACCTCCACCTTCTCCCCCACTTCCTCACCACCACCCTCTCCCACACCCAGCGCACCCACCGTCGCAGGCGCAACACCAGCCGGCGTATCAGCCACCGCATCCGCATCCACCGTCATAGTAGCAGCACCCGCGCCCCCGCCGCGCCGCCGACTACTACTCGCACTGCTCTCCGTGCGGCCCAAGTCTGGTCGAGCGGACAGAGGGAGCGAGGGCGAGGGACGCGGGGAGTGAGACTGCGCGCTCATTGCTTGCTTCTTCTGGCGTCAAGCGCTTTGACGAAACGAGACGACGTGTGCAGGGAGCAGACAGAGACGGAGACGGACGGGACGAGATAGGTAGTGTGAGGAAAAGCCGTGACTCTTTCAGCGACAAACACTGCGAGATAAGGACACGGCGCCCTACTTGTCGACGACGCAAGAGACTGGGAGCAACGAAAGGGAAAAACCACGGCAAGATAAGGAGAAGTAGGCAGAGCAAACACGATCGGATTAGAAGAACACCAGCGTAATCCGTCCTTAGCTATTTGTACCTACATGCCCAGTGGCGCCGGAGATCGGATGCCCGCCCGTACTTGGCTGCTTGGCGGAAGAGGGCGAAAGATGAGTCGTCCGGGTTCGCCGATCGCGGGCCCGTTATCTGACTAGACCGGGGCAAGGTTAGCGCGGGCCGAGGCGGACGAGGGGATGCTCAGTCATGACTCTATGCCGTTGTTGGTTGTGCTGGAGGATGATGTCTGTCGGCCTTCGGCTTGTTAAAGATTGTTTCGTACGGACGCACTAGGCACGCACGCACGCTTTCGTCTCGTCCCGTTTCCAATCACGCAGCACCGCACCAACACAACCAATATAACCATACATCAAACAAGCCAAACTTTTCATTCCCCTCATCTACGCATAACTGGCTTCAACTACAGGCCGTTGCCCGCCCAGTGTATCCTACCTATCCACCCAGCTACACGAACCCTACCCCCATCCCGCCCTCATAACTCATTCATCAGCCAAGCCGGCCAGCAACCGGAATGAATGCAAAAAGAAAGCAGCGTCAAGTTCGTCCTAGACATGATGAAAACGCCTCAGCTATGCCTCCCCATTTAAGCAGACGGGTCCGTGATCAGCTTCGTGATCTTGCCAATAGCAATAGTTTGGCCCTGTCACGAGAGTATTAGCATGCGTTATTTCAGGAGCGTTATTTCTGGGTCTTACCTGGTCTCTCAGCGTGAAACGTCCCATCTGGGGGTAATCCTCGAAGCGCTCAACACAGACGCTGCCCGCACCACCCGTAACCTTCAGCCTGGCAATAATGCTCATGCCCTTGGTCGCGAATCCAGGCGGCCGCTTGCTCTTGCGCCCAGTGCCCTTTTCCAGCTTGTGCAGCAGCGCGTCGAACGTGACCTCTTCCGTCGCAGAGTGCACGTGCAGCACGCAGTTGAAGCCGGCTGACAGAATCGACCGCAGCTCCAGCAGCACAATCTGAGCCTCAAACGTCGACACGCAGTGGACGGGACGCTTGGGAGAGCAGAGCACGAAACCGGGAAGAATGTCTTCCTCTTCGACACCACGCAGACGGATGCGCACTTGGTCACCGCACGTCGCGGCTTGGATCTCGTCTTCCTGCTCGCCGTACAGCGCCGAAATGCCGACTTGCTCGCGGTTGGGCATCATAATGTAGGTAGCACCCTTCTTGATCACACCAGATTCAATCTTACCCTCGACCATGGTACCCAGATCACGGTACTTGGCCGCAATAGGCATCATGAAGGGAGCGTTGAGCTTGCGCTCCAGGGTCTGCATACCGTCGAGGTACTCGAGCAGCGAGGGGCCATCGAACCAAGGCGCAATATCCTTGGGCACTCTGTCCTTGATACCAACGGTGGTTTGAGCAGAAACGGGCATGAAAGTCAGGTCTGAAAATGTTAGTTTATCGCATGTACCGCAATCACACAATCACATACCAGTCTTGGGGTTGTAACCAACACCCTTCAGGAACGTCGTCAGCTTGCTAGTGCACTCCTTGTAACGCTCCTCGCTCCACTCGACGGTGGGATCGTCCATCTTGTTGACGACAATAACAAGCTTGTTGACACCCTGGGTCTTGGCAAGCACAGCGTGCTCTCTCGTCTGACCACCCTTCTCGAAACCAGTCTCGTACTCGCCCTTACGAGAAGAGATGACCAGAACACCGACATCGGCCTGCGAAGCACCACCAATCATGTTCGGCACAAACGTCTTGTGGCCCGGAGCGTCCAGAATGGTGTAGCGACGCTTCTCAGTCTCGAAGAAACCCTTACCGACCTCGACGGTCTTACCCTTGGAACGCTCCTCCTTGGTCAAATCAAGAGCCCACGAAAGGTACCAGGTCTCACGACCCGCCTCCTTGGCCTCACGCTTGTACTTGTCCATGGTACGCTCGTCGACCATGCCGGTCGCATACAAAATGGAACCACCCAGAGTAGACTTGCCGGCATCGACGTGACCCAAGAAAATGACGTTGACGTGCTCCTTGCCGTACATCTCAGCCAGGGTATCCTCATCGACATCCGCAGCCTGCTCCTGAGCGACCAAGTCGGCCTGCTGCTTCGCGGCCCGAGCTTCCGCCTTCTCCTGTGTCCTCGTCGTAGGGCTGTTCCTGCCAGAGGAGGGAGTGGGGGAGGTCCTGCCAGTGGGTGCAGCACCAGCACCAGCAGCCTCGCCGGTCTTCTCGATAGCCTTGGCCGCGGTGACCTTCTTGCCTGCCTCCGGAGCACCCTTGTCAACATTCTCCTTTGCAGAAGCGTTGGCAGTGTTGGCAGTACCGGCCTTGGGCGAGCCAATGCTGAGGACCTTGGTGGCGCCAGTCTTCTCGACCTTGGGGGCGTCACCACCAATGCTCAGCACCTTGGTGCCACCGGCGGACTCGACCTTTGCGCTTCCATCACCGCCGATCGAGAGAGTCTTGGGCTTGGGCGCGTCGGCGGCGGGCGCTGCAGGCTTGGCAGCAAGGTCATCACCCCGCTTGGCAATGACAGGGGTCTGGCGCTGCTGTTGTTGAGGCTGCTGCTGCTGCTGGAAGTTTTGCTGGTAGCCGCCGTATTGCTGGCCGTAGCCGTAGCCCTGCTGCTGCTGCTGCTGCTGCTGCTGCTGCTGGCCATAACCGTACTGGGGGTACTGCTGGCCATACTGGAGGTAGCCGCCGCCGTAACCGTACTGGCCGTATTGCTGGTATCCGCCGTAACCGCCCTGGAAGCCCTGGCCGGGGACGAACGAAGCCGCGCCCGGAGTGAAAGAGGCAGCACCGGGCTGGAAAGTGTTAGCGCGGGCAGCGTTGTTGAGGTTCATCTGGGCGGCCTGCTGGGCGAGGTCGTCCTGCGCATCCTTGTCGTCCTCCCAAGAGTTGAGGTCGGCCATTTTGGCGTTGCTGTGTGGCGCGATGGAGGAGAGTGGCGGTAAGAGAGAGGTGGATGCTTCTTGGTGAAGCTGGCCCGAGGAGAGCAGCGGACTATATAGCCGGTGCGAGAAGGAGAGTGACGACGTAGGCTGAGGGCGGCGTCAGAACGACTTTTGAGCGGGCGGAAGGGCTGGCAAGGCACAGAGATCTTTGGGTGCCCGCGGTGGGGTTTCGGGCGGTAATAATTATCTGACTCATGCCGCCGCCTAACCCGCCCGGGCCGTTCCAAACACCGCCCACTGTCAGGCACCAAGTGACGACACAAACAAGCCTGGACAAGCTGGAACATCCTTGAAGCAGCTCGCTCTGGACCGGGAAAGACATGCGACCCTGACCCCGGATTCTACCATACTGTCCCATCTTCTTCACTTGCCTTTTTTCGTTTGATACCCACATCTTCACGTTAATCGTCCCCTTACCGAGTAGAGCTGCTCACCATGGATATCCTGTTAGCAAAGGTCTGAGACAAACCATATACCTCCCTTGCTTGCGTCTTCATACTAACACCGGCACAGGTCACGCAGCAGGCTATGAACTATGCCATCCGTTCAGGCGTAACAATCACCGGCGGTTACGCTATTAAGCAATGCTCCCGACTGCTAAAGGTGTGCATACCATGAAGAATAACCAGCTTATGCTAAGTTTCTCAGTCAGTCGACAACAGCACAGATAAGCAAGAGCTGGCAAAACTGCAACTTCGTCTGGACGGCAAAATCAGAGTATGTCACACCCAAATCACAAAAACTCAGTCTAACATACCATAGATCATATCACCCGCTATTGATATGATTGAGCTTATATCTGCACGTGGAAATACTTCACTGGAATCAGCTGTCACCCTTACAAAAGACATACGCTGGGAAATCCAATCACTCGGCGTGCGACTAGCCAAGGCGGCTGGCGAAGAAGAACTCATGCGTCGGGGTAGCTCCCGCGCAAAATCGAAGCAACAGAACGAGCTAGAGCTCAAGCTCATCATCTCAGATATCAAGAAGCTTCTTGAACGCATTGAAGATGCAGTGCCTCTCATTAACCTTGCCATCACCACCTCAGGGGCAAATCTGTCAAACTCCCTGCCAGCAACTGTGTCTCCGTCTAGATTACTGCAAGCCAGCACGTTCCTCACAGCTGGGGACTCGCAATATTCAATGTCTACCTCCAACGCGGTGCAGATTGGTCCGACATTCACATTGTCAATGTATATGCTTTTCGCTGGGCATATACGACCGCACGACGAAGAGGGCATCCGCGAGACGACTTGGAAAGAGGTAATCCATAAGGCTCGCGTGAAGCTCATGCGAATTCCTCAGGATAGTGTTTATGACTTTCCTTCCACCGACAGTGGAAAGAGCAATCAATCGCGCTTCAACGGCAATGCTGGAGATCAGCATCCGTCACACGTACCCTCTGAAGGCAAAGCCTTTGAGTTTGCCTACCAATTGCACATCATAGAAGACCTGGACGACGACCGCGTGCATACGTTCGAGGAGGGCGAACTACAACCTGGTCCGTTCGAGGGCGTAGCTCAAGCTGGTATCCGCGAAATATTCCCCATTCACGAAGTGTCCAAAATCTTCTACGCCGACACGGGAAAAATCCTAAATATAGGCAGCGAAGGCGAAGCCAATAGCCCTATACTCTTGCTCAAGCGCGACCCCAACGCTGTTCCGCCTCGGAAGATGATGGAACGCCAAACCACTGAACGGCCGTGGTACGAAGACGAGGAGGAAGAAGAGGCAAAAAACCCAGACAATGTGTCGACAGGAGCCCAACAAGACGACCAAGACGAAGTCGACGCGCAGCTCTTCCGCGAATCAACACGGGAGCCCGAAGAAGAGCCACCGCAGGAAGAAGAGGCTCCCCCAGATGCCTGGCGCCTCCCACCGAACCTCGACCCGGAGTGGATCGCCTTCGAAGTATACGTCGAAGCACCAGACTCGGACGACGAAGACGACGGCGGCGATGAAAGCGACGCACAACACACGCCTCCATCTCGCACGCCCCTCTCCCCCAGCGGAGACAACCTCGCAGCCAACCTCTCGCACCTGAACCTACGGACGCCGTCACCCGCGCACCATCACAACGCCACGGCCCTCACAACCCCCCGCACACCCTCGCACTCCCCCTTCCCCACGCACCCCAGTGATCACCCCCAACAACCCCACCTCCCGGCCATCCGCACCTCGCTCTCCCTCCTCGAGATGCTGATCCGGCTCACGGCGCTGCAGCAATTCCAACAAGCGTCGCACCTCTCCATCCCAGACGAGCTGCTCACCTTCTTCCTCTCGGAAAGCAGCACGGTCGGCGCAGGCGGCGACTCCGATCTCCGGCGGCGGGTGCGCTCGGATGCCGCGAGGCGCGTCGGCTTCGATCCCTACGACGAGAGCCCGATCAAGCGACGCGGCGAGGAGTATTTGGAGCAGAGCTATGGCGCGGCGGGCGAGGAGGGAGAGTGGGAGGATGAGAGGGGCGGCGCGACTGAGAGGAGCTTCGCGACTGAAAGGAGCTACGCGAGTGAAAGGAGCTATGGCGGTGAAAGGAGCTACATCCGCGAAGGCAGCTACACGAACGACCGCCTCTACCCCCACAGCCCGAACAGCAGAAGCGGCAGCAGCAGCGCGCGCCGCAGCCCGCTGCCCCATCCAGACGTGCCGTTGCGCTCGCGAGAGGCGGCTGCGAGCGCGAGCCCGCTGTTGCGGAAAGCGGTGCGTTCGCGGGAGAGTGGGTTGGGCGGGCGGGACGAGCAGGGTGAGAGGCATGGGCGGGGTGATCGGGGTGAGAGGCATGGAAGGAGTGGGAGTGGGAGTGGTGGGGCGTCGCCTTCGAGAGGATAGGATAGGAGGAGGGGTGTTTGAGGGGTGGTGAAGAGAGGGAGGGAGAGATGGGTGGATGGAGGGGCTGAGAATGGGGTTGCTTTGTAGGGACGGTGTCGTTTGCTTGCGGTAGCTACCTAGGGAGGTATGGAGGTGGTGACAGACAGAAAGCCAGGCAGACAAACAGACAAAGACAGTTCAGCAGGTAGCTCAACCAGCCCAACTCAGACCAGATACCCACAAACCCCAAGAACAAACATGACTCCGAAACGATTCCACGAAGAAAAAAGACTACAGCATATGTACGTACAAAACGTTAACCCGCGCGCCTACCTACCTACCTAGCTCCAGCTCTGCTCGGGCCGTGTCGTGCCATGGCATGTCTGTCATATTCTCCATCCCCATCCCATCCCATCCGCAACCCGCGTCTTTCGTCCTGCCCTGCAGGTCCGACACCGCTTCTCCCGTCTCTGCCTCAAACACTTCACTCACCCTCCCCACCTCTCCATCCCCCCACCACCACCACCACTACACCACCAACCTACTCCCAATCCTCCTCATCGCTCTCCTCGACCTGCCCCTTCGCCTCAACATCGACCCTCTTTTTCTCCTCCCCCGGACTCCCAGGCGCCCGGCTCGTCGCGCCGCTAACAAGGTCGTAGCTGGCGTCGCTGTCGGGCTGGGAGTGCAGGTCGTGTTCGCGGAGGGCGTCGGTGGCGTTTTTGGGCTTTTCGGCGGGCGCGGCGGGTTTGAGCGTCTCTTTGGATGCGGCGAGCGGGTTGGGCGTTGCGGGCTTCGAGGTGCTGTCTGTGCCTGCGTTTGCACCTGCGTTTGGGGTTTCGGCTTCGGCGTCCGAGTCGTCGTCCCAGGAGGGCTCGTTTTCGGTTGTTGCTGTTGCGGAGGCTGGGATGGGCGTGTTAGTGGGGAGGTTAGAGGGGTTTGGTGGGTTGCTGCGTTGTGGGGGAGAATTTGGTACCTTTGAGCATCTCCCTCCGGCGCTGCTCCTCGCTCTCGATGACGTGGCGCAGGAAATAGTAGCGCGTCCAGAAAGGCGTGTACTCGACCTTCTCGGGGACCAAGGCTTCCATAGCGCGACGCAGCTCCTTGTACTTTTCCAGATCCTTAGCAATATCGGCCGTCTTCTTGTCGATATCAAACTCAGCGGCCCACTTGGCCCATTCCGGGCTCTCGGGGTCATGCACGAAACTGTCGAGCGAGCTGTGGATGACGTGCAGCTGGGCATCGAAGCGCGTGGTATGGATGACGCGCTTGCCGTCGACGTCCTTGCTCTCGAAAAGCACCTTGCTGGACTGCCCCGCCGCGTCGGCCCCGCCCGCTCCCTCGCTGCCCGGCCCCGTGATCGTCACCGCGTCGCGCAGGAAATCGCGGATGTTGGTGCCGAATTTGAGGAGGGCCTCGTCGGCGGCGTCCTCGGCCTTCTGGATGTCCTTGAGCCGCTTGGCGCCCTCGAACCGCAGCAGCGACAGCATGCCCTCGGCCTCCTTGACTATGTCGGCCGACAGGTTCTCGGAGCGCTCCGCGTGCGCCGTGGTGGGGTTCTCGGGCACCGTCGCTGCCGCGCTCACTTCGATCGTGTTGCCGTCTTTGTCGGTGATGGTGCGCGTGCTGGTTGCGGCGCTGCTGGCCTCCCCGCCGCCCTCGGCTGGCAGCTGCGGCAGGTTCGTCGAGATGTTGCGCGCGTGCGTCGTCAGCGTCGAGCGCAGGTCCGTCAGGCCCTTGCTGGCTTGCTCCAGCGCGGGCGTCGACTGCTGCCGCGCCGTCTCATAGTAGCTCTCGCCCTGAAGATGCCGTCAGCCCTGAGAAGCCCGCTCGCCCTCGCACCGTCGCACCTGTTTCTTGACCGTGCCCCAGAATCCCCCGATCCGTGCCGCCCATGGACTGCTGGAGATGGCTTTGTATGCCTCTTGGACCTCGTTGTTGAAGCTGTTTTGCGGCGGTGCTGCTTCCGGCTTGGGCGCGTCCTTGGGGTGCTGATCGTCGTCGGGGAAGCTCTCCTCCTGGATGTAGTCGTAGGCGACGTCCATGATGCTGGGTGTGCGCCGTGGCAGGCGTAGGTTGGGATTGGTTCACCGGGTGGGTAACTCGATGCGTGTCGATGTATGCGAGGCCGAGGGTTGTCTGTGTCTTGGTGATCCGAGGGGCTCGGGGCGCGGATGTTCCCGCTGCACTTGCGGTTGATTTAGTCATGTCCAGTGTTGGATATATACTTCTACTTCAGTAGACGCAAACGTCGACCGGACTACAACTAATCAAATTATTACAAACGACTACATAACAACCATGTCAGCTCACTCGAAACGGTAATTTAGCTAGGTACAAATATGTAGAGCTGCGAGCACACGGGCACTCGACCTCTCGGATCTTCCCGTACTACTACGTAATCAGGGCTGGACAAATTTGGGTGGAGTACCATGTACGTAGCGTCGCATCGCCATCGACGCGTACGACGGCACGTTGAACTGACATGACCATCGCTGACTATCTACATATCACGCGGGTATCATGTCTACCATGAAGTCAAGTCTATTCTGAAATCAACTCCCAGCCGTCAGCTCCAGCCGTCCCGCTCCAGCGCTTTTAGATCACTCCTCAACGCCAGTGCAATGCCAAAAAGTAACTTCGTAAGAGACCCTCGTCTCTTCAACGTCTCTTCTTGATGACCTTGGTGAAACCATCCTCATCCACCTCAGGCTCGGGCTTCTCCTTGGGCGCGGTGGGCACGAGCGGTGGCGCCTCATCCATGTCCATATCCTCGCCATCTTCCTCATCAGTATAGACGTCGTCATCGTCATCGTTGTTGTTGTTGTTGGTTCCATCGTTTTCGACAACGCGAACATTGCCCAGGTTAGGACCCTTGCCGCGACGGTCGACCCAGCGCTTCTCCATGGCGTCGACGGTGGTGAACTTGGCTTCGTGGAAGATTTCGGTGTGGATCTTCATGATGGTGTGGGCGACAGCGACCTCGCTCTCATCCTCGAGGCGCACCTCAAACTCGTCCTCCATGACCTGCAACAGAATAGTTTCGACGTCGAGCTGGTCGGTGTCGGGGTTATCGACGAAGATGTCGGCTATGGCACCGGCCAGCCAGTCGCGCTTGTCAGCTCCATCGGGCCCACCGAACTGGGACTGGATGGCGACAGTGAGGGCGGGCCAGGCCTGCAGGGCGAACCAGATACCCTGACCGAAGCGGTCGGCCTTGAGCTTGTCTATTCGCAGAGAGAGAGGCGTCAGCGGGCGGAGTCGAGAGCGGGCTTTGGCGACGCACCAGAGGGATTGGCGGTGGGGGTAGAGGCCGTGGACATTTTTCTGGTGGGTTGGTGTCGTCGAACGAACGACGTGCGGACACGCGGGGCCTGAAAAATGCGACGGGCACACGGGCGAGCTTTGGCCGGCCGCGCACCCGCAGATCCAAATGGCCCAGATGACGCCACATGCGCCCGCTAAGCCTCCCCACGAATATCCCAAGTCTCATGCGCGTCCTGGCGTCTCCTATCCACACCTACAACTCCCCCATCCTATCACTAGCTTGCGTCTTTTTTTTGGTTGTTTATATTTTCCTATTATCTCTCCTTTCTTTGTTTCCCTATCTCTTCGCGTCACTCTCGTTAACCGCTTATCCCCTCTTTTTTTTTTTTTTTTTTCTGTCTCTCCTTTCCGCCCCAACCGGGCTGCTTAATTTCGCCCTGTCATGGTCCTCAACACCCTCACTGTCGGCGCTGCCGTCACGCCCACCATCATCGAGACGTATGTCTCGCATGTACGTCACTCACCCCTCCCGCCCCCGCTCCCGCTCACCCGCCGCTAGTATCTCAACCGGAAGCCGCATCGCGAAAAACCCACGGCCCACATCAGCTACGACGAAGGCCTCCAACTCGTCCGCAAGTTCCTGCACGTCGCCGCCAACCACACCGTCGATGAAATCCAGGCTTTCACCCAGCAATGGGTTCCCGTGCCCCATTGGGTCAAGACCGACGCCATCACTATCCCCCGTCACAAGCTCAACCAGGCCGCGGACCTCTTGCAACATCAACTCGGCCCCGATGGAATTGAACGTGTAGGCGGCAAGACCTGGTGGCAATGGCGTCGCGACAATGCCGACCTCAAGGCCGAATGGATCGAAATGCGCAATGATTACCAAGAACGCGTCGCTGTTGGTGATGACGCGCCGCAGCGCATCATGCTGTACGTTCATGGCGGAGCCTACTACTTTGGCAGTGTCGACGAGCATCGCTACCAGATGCAGAGACACGCGCGCAAGCTCAAGGCTCGCATCCTAGCTCCCCGCTACCGATTGGCGCCCCAATTTCCCTTCCCCTGTGGCCTCCAGGACTCTCTCGCTACCTACCTGTACCTGCTCGAGGAGGGCCATGACCCGGCTACCATCTTGGTCGCGGGTGACTCGGCTGGCGGAGGAATGATTCTTTCCATGCTTGTCACGCTCCGTGACCAGGGCATTGCTCTGCCGGCGGGTGGCATTTTGCTGAGTCCCTGGGTCGACTTAACCCACTCTTTCCCAAGCGTTGGCGGAAACGACGAACAAGATTATATTCCATCATTCGGATTCATGCACAAGCCATCGGTGTCGTGGCCTCCGCCGAACGCCGACGACATGGCTGCTATCGAAAAGGGTTCCATGGATCTCACTGCGAAGCTCGGAAAAGGCAAGTCGGGCAAGGGTGTGTCGGAGGAAGCGAAAAAGGAGCGTGCTCGAGGATACTCCATTGAGCAACCCGGCACCGAACAACCTTCCGTCAACCAGCCTCCGCCGGAATTCGCCAACACCGCGTTCCACAGATACGTTGCCGCCCCGCCGCCGAACCTTTCCATCACGATCGATGGCCAGCTCATCACCATCAAGGACCAGATCCAGCTTTACGCTGCGAACCATCTGCTCACGCACCCGCTGGTTTCTCCAGCTCTTCAGCCTACGCTTGGTGGGCTTCCTCCGCTGCTCATCCAGGTTGGCGGTGGTGAGCTTCTCCGCGATGAGCAGATCTACCTTGCGCACAAGGCTGCTCACCCGTCGGATTATCTGCCTGATCTCTCCCATTGTTCTCCCGATCAGGTCGAGCACGTCATGGCTGAAATCAGGCGCTATGGCCCGACAGACGTCAAGCTCGAGGTTTGGGACGACATGTGCCACGTTGGACCTACTCTGAGTTTCACAAGGCCCGCAAAGTTCATGTACCGCTCCATTGCGCAATTCGGTGCCTGGGCTCTGGCAAGGGCTCAGCAAATTTCCATCGACATCGAAGACACCGAGTCCATTTCCAACAGCAGCTCCTCCGGAGATGACGCCGGACGGTCGCGGTCTAACGCCAAGCCATCGGATAACACTGACGGCGTCGACGGCGCCACCCCCATGTCTGGCGTCACTGACGAGGAAGAGGTCGTCGGTCGTGCCGGCGATCCCATCCCCGAGTTCCACGACCACATGGTCCGCCAGCGTATCAACCGACACGGCAAGATCCGCGCCATGGAGCCCATCTCCCAGATCGAGGCTTTGCAGATGCCCTCCGAGAGCATTGGCGCGATCAAAGAAATCCCCGTACGTAAATGGATGGCGTCGCAGCAGAAATGGGCCACAAAGTTCGCCAAGGAAAAGCGCAACCTGCAGAAAAAACGCATCGAGGAGCTCGCCGCGGGAGGCTACGAGGAGTTTGAAGGGGAGACGCCGCCGCCAACGGCCCTGGCCGGGCGTAGGCTCAAGGACATGCCGAAGTTGAAGAAGGTCAAGAAGAGCTGGGGCATGTCCATGTGGAGCGGCTGGGGCAGCAAGCACGACCAAACACGGGTACAGCTCGAGCGCCGCGCCGAAGCCAGCTCCAGCCGCGGCTCCGACCGCGCCGTCACGAGCGATGGCCGGGCGCCGCGGCGTTCGCAGTCGGTCAGTGCGGCCGCTAGGGGCCGTGACAGGCGCAACACGGTTGAGAGCCGCCGCCGCTCGCACTCGATGCGGCGCACCGTCACGGACGAGGGCCAAAGCCAAACGACGACGGGCATGTCGGAGGACTCGCCGGACACAGGCTCGGACTTCGCGCCCGGCCACGTCACCGCGTCGGCCATAGGACCGGCAGCCGCGGCCGCAGCGGCAGGGTCAGGCAACGCGGATCCAGTCGCCGCACAGCAGGCCGCGAACGAGAACCGGCACGGGCCGGCGATCGTGATAGACAGCGCGCACGCGGCGGAGGGAGCGCCCCCTACGATCGTCCCCGCCAGCGACACGGGCAGCACACGCCCGACGCGGGAGGGCATCGCGTACCCCTTCAAGCTGAACACGGGGCACCACCGGCCGAACCCGAGCACGACGACGCTGATGAGCTTCGCGAGCCAGCGCACGGATGGCAGCGGTAGCGGGACGGACGCGGAGAGCGTGCGCGCGAAGCACGAGAGCGCGGGAACGTGGGCGCGGAGCTGTGCTGCGAGTGTGGGGGATGCGGCGGATAAGCGGGGGAGCGAGGAGGATGGGCGCGCCGAGAGGGTGCTCACGGAGGCGAGCAGTGAGGCCGAGAGAAGGGCGGAGGAGGAGGCGGAGTTGCCTGAACGGCCGGCGCCTGAAAGGTTTGTTACTGCGAATGAGTTTTAGGGGATGGGGTTGAGGAGAGAGGGAGAGTGTTACTTCTTCTGTTTTGATATCCATTTGTGAAGGGTTAGTTGGTTGGGAGGTTGGTTAGGAGGTTGTATGTGTATAGAAGAGGAGGCTTCTTCGCTTTCGGACTGGACTGGACTGGACCTGCTAGATACTTTTCTCTTTTCTCTGGTGTGGAGCGGAGGCGATCGATGTATAGATCTCCTGCCTTTTCTTCTTTTCTTTTCTTTTTTTTTTTTTTTCTTCTTTTCTTCTTGTTCATTCTTTTACATATACCTTTTTGGGACCACCTTTTGGGACGGGAGAAATTGCACACTTTGACTTCTTCATTGCTGTTGTGTTGTTGTTGTTGTTGTTGTTGTTGTTGTTGTTGTTGGCTTGTTCGTGGGCTTTGTGGTGCTGTGTGAATTATGGTGATGGTGTGTGTGGTGTTGTGTGTGGTGATGTGGTATAAATAGGAGAGCATGTGGTTCCTTGGTCTTTCATGTTGTGGACTATGTCGAGGCTTGAACTGCTAAAGACAGTCATTGAAGTGGAAGCATGTAGGGGTGTTGGTGGTGCAAGGTAAGTGGAGGCGTTATTGAGAACACGTGGTTCGTGGCTGTTTTATCTTGCTGTGACTAGTACTTCCTAACCTTACAAACAGTGTCTACCGTTGATTCCTTGCCATTCACCAATCCCTAGGGACCAAGTATGCAAGGGACTAAACGCGTCTTCGCTCCTTTTTGACGTTATTTGGTGCTTAGTGGTTGGGTTGCGATCTGCAGTGGAATCTGTCTGGAAGGAGTGTTAGCGTACGAAAGTGCTGGCGTGCGTCGTTGGCGGCTGCTGGTGATGTGCGTCGATGCTGTATGGGCCTGAGTATGTCTTATGGGCATTAGTGAGAGTTAAAAGAGTGTCGGGAGGCTGTTCAGAGATGGTGTTCACGAACGCCCCAGTATGAACTGATGCAGAGTCGCTTGTATGCTGGCTTCCGGGTCGCTGGTAGCTTGGTTGGAGATGCTTGAGGGAGGGAGGTTGCTTATATATCTACTTGGTTGGCTGCTGTGCCTCCTCCGCTACTTTATTTTGTGCTAGGAATATACACCTTCGACTGCTGGGTGTTCTAACTCCTTGACCATGATCACTCAACAGTTACCCGGAACGCTAAACGCCGTCAATATAACCGCGACCAAGATCATCACGCGTCAGACTCTGTCGAAATGTGAATTTTGCAGCATCTGAGATGTTCGAAATTGTCTTGCTTCCAAACGAGGTAATCGAATCGACCCTTCACGTGAACTGACGCATTGTGACGCAAACAGCGAAGGAAGCTCACTACCTATATCATATCAACGACAGGCAAAAACAACACATTAAACCTACCACTCACCTTATCTAACACCATCCTAACAACATGGCCACCTCCGACCGTCTCGCCAAGTTCACAACCGCCATGCAACGCGTCTACCGCTTCCCCACCACCACCGAGCCCTGGACGCCACCCCCCGCCTCCGCCGGCCACAAAGGGCGTTACCTATGGACCGACGCCTTCGGACTCCTCAACTTCCTAACCCTACACAAGCGGACCTCCTCCCCGCTCTATCTGCAGCACGCACGGTCTCTCGCAACAGCCGTACACGACACGCTGGGCCGCACGCGCGACGGCACGGCACGACTACCCGGAGCATCAGCCGCGAACCCACTAGGCGGGGGTCTGCGCATCGGCAAAGAGGCAGCGAGCGGCTCCGACGGCGACGGCCAGTACCACCACTACCTGACGCTGTGGATGTTTGCGCTGAGCCGGCTGAGCCGGGCAAGCGGGGAGAAGCGCTGGAATGACGATGCGGTGGCGTTGATGCGCGCCGTTCATCCCGCGTTCGTGTATGACAGGGACAAGGCCCGTCCGCGCATGTTTTGGAAGGTTAAGATGGATTTGTCGGCGCCGCTCGTGCGCATTGAGGGGAATTTGGACCCGGTTGATGGGCTTGCTGTGTGTTTGCTGTTGAGGGAGACGGATGGTGAAGGGAGTGATGTCCTTGAAGATGAGATCGCGGACTACGAGAAGATCGTGAAGACCAAATGGGAGGGATATTCGAGCCAGGACCCCCTTGACCTTGGCATGACGCTCTGGACGGCGCACTGGTTTGCTGGGAAAACGGACTGGGCGACTGGTCTGGTGGAGCGGGCCAAGCGGGACTTGCGCACTGTTATCGATGAGGGCTACTTCGACGCGAGTGTCCGTCGCAGGCTCGCGTTCCGGGAGTTCGGAACTTGCTTGGGGATTGGCTGCGCAACGGAGGGTGAGGAATGGGCTGTTGAGGCACGAAACATCGTTGACGGGTGGGAGAAGGCAGGTGTGGCGCCTGTGCCGGTAGAGGATGGCAGCGCTGGACTTAATGCTGAACCGGATTTGCTGCCGATTACGCTGGTGATGTACGCTGCGGCGTTGGATCCGGGAGGTGAGTTTATTGCTGAGGTTGATGGATGGTGCTGACGGTTTTAGCATTCAAAAGTGATTTCTTTTGAGCTGGAGGTGTAGAGTTGATGCCCGGAAGTATGATAAGGTGGGCTGTTATGGTGTTTAAGTGGGCAAATCAATCAATGGTCCTATTTCCTCGGACTTTGTAGTCTTCCTAATATGTTTTTTGTAGGCCATGCTCAAAAGTCAATTCATACAACGACTATGGGACACCAAAGCCTCATACGAGAAATTGCTGCCTGTTCAAAGCCACACTGTTTGATTTAATGATTACGGTATAAGTCATTCGAGGTAAGCTTGACATATCACTATCTAACGTGGCGATGATTCCTTCTGGAATACTTAAATAAAAATATAGCAGGAGCATACGCAATGCATGACTAACTAATAGTTAACTATTTAACCGCAAATACTTGGCTATAATCAGGTGAGACACGTTCCCGCGAACCATCTTAATATATGTCTAAGGCAAATTAGGCAACCTGATAAAAGCAACAGTCCACGTAATCCTCGGCTATGCATGCAAGCAGCTGGCAACCCCACTTCATCTTGCTTCTACCTTAACATTCCTTTGGTTAACCGGTTCTCCTCTGGCAACTACGAACAAGTGGATATCGAGACAGCAACCAATTGTGGAGTTTTCTGAGCTTCCCCATATCAACGTCCTGTCCCCACAAGATCTACACCGATTTGCACTAGCGTCGTCGTGGATGGCTGTGCAGTTGTTGCCTTCTCTCTAGCCAATTATTATCCTACACGTGTCGACAACACTGCTCCAGTCTAACTTACTGTCACTGTGGATCTATAAATTTTCTTCGCTGTTAACCTTGCGAATTCTTAACTTTTTCTACTGGCCGAGCGGAATGTTAAGGAACAACCAGCAGCCATATGCTCTTTCTCCTCCTTCTAAGACTCGAACCATACGTGCATCTTTATAACACAATACGTCGGCTCTTCCAAGGACTGCCTTCTTTCCAGTATGGAACGGGATACTCAAAAAACCTTTCAGGAGATCCATGGCAGCCATGCAAGCCTGCTGACCCATATGAAAGAAATTGAGCGCGCATTGGAGTATGTCGACCACAACTGTCCCGGAATAGAAACTTCTCTAAGATTCCTCTGTACCGATCCGCATGGCCGTACAGTGGATGGCACTGTCATTCTTCGCCTAGCCGACAAAACGGAAAATCTTGATGAACGAAACTACGTTGCTGTCTCTTACTGCTGGGGCTCGCCAGACGAAGACTCGCTCGACTTCAGCTATGCAATATTGGCACCGAACGGACAGACCAGGCCTCTGAGGTGTCCAACTCGAGTAATTCATCGAACACTTCAATACGCCCAAGCAAAGGCAGTGCCTTTTATATGGATTGACCAGGAGTGTATAAACCAAGATAATCCGGAAGACGTACAAAAGCATTTAAAATCGATGCACAAGATATACTCCGAAAGCAACCATGCTATAGGGCTTCTGACACGCCATATTTTTGATTTTGACCAGCTAGAGGCACTCAAGGCGCTTCTGGATGCTTTGAGAGCCACAGAGGATGAAACCCACAAGCATTTCCTTCTAAATTTTGAAGACCCTGTTCAGTTTGCCGGCCAGATTCTCAAACTGTTGCAGGCAATCCAAGACGACAAGTATTATTCTAGAACATGGACGTTCCAAGAGGAATACTGTTCAATTCCACATGGATTTCGCTTGCTGCTCCCAGTTTCTTCTTTCCTGGAATTTGATAGGCTTCCTCCTATTTTAGGGAAGACCATCCAAGAAGTGGACCTTCATTTGCAGTCTCTTTGCGATGCGGTTTACCTCCTTGCCTGCCTACTTCGGGACCAGGCTTTACCAGAGACTGCTTCAGATGGATCCTCCATCCCCGAAATGCTTGAAGAGAATATTGTATCTCTTTCTGGTTACAGATGGAATGCATCTCAAGGCCCGCTCGGCCACACAATCCAACAATCATCGTGGTCTCGATATGGAAAAGCTTCGCTCACCGATATTTTCCAACAAATAGAAAAGCGCAACAACCTCGTCGTCTCTGATAGGATTGCCATACTTGCCAACCTTTGCTCTTTCCAATTCAGGCTCAACACTTCCCGCCTTAATTTCCGTCGGTATAGCTATAGCACATGCGTGCTCACTCTGCTCTACCACAATGATATCCTTCCATTGGTGTCCTTACTCAAAGGAAAAGGAACTCCTACGGAAGAATTGATGATTATGCCATTAGGAGCTACTATTGGTCAAGTGCTTGGTGGCATTCTCCATGTCAACGCTTCTGGCACAGGACCTCGAGTAAACAAAAGGCTACTCTTTTACGCCAAGCATTGTTCAGTCCTAGACCAGAGCATCTATTACAACGAGACCGGAAACCCTCCCCCCGAAGTATATTACGCGCATAGCCATGTTTGGAAAAAGACGTTCACACGCTCTCACTTTCAGGCTCCTTTGCCACCGATGGCTGACTCAATCTGGTGCAGTATTTTTTCTTGCAGCCAACAGCGTAGACTTCGTAAACAAGCCACAACATCGGCAGGTCACTCATCGGGAAGATATACATCACCAAGTCACTCAGGAAGCATGGGAGCATGGTCAACTACTGCTACTCCCAGCGACTGCTGTAAGGCTGCCCTCTCGGACATACCTTACAGCTCGGAAAATATAATCGAAAACTCTAAACGCAATCAGTCCAGTATTGGAACGAGAGACATGATCGAAAACGCAAAATGCAAAAAAAGCAATCAGACCACAACAAAAACGGAAAACAAAATCGAAAGTTTTGAACGCAATCAGACCCAAATGGGAACACGAGCATTGGAAAGGGGGATCATAACTTTGATTCTTGACTCGCAAACAAACACTGCTGCTAATGCGAATAAAATTGCGGAAATCATTGCGCGTTCATTCAACCACCGGCTTATGGAGTTACTGCTCGATAGCCGAGAAGCTGATATTGAAATAACAGATGATATCCTAGAAGCAGTTGTACAAAATGAAATAAACGGTCCAAAGATCATAGAACTGCTTCTACAAAGGCGAGGAGACACACTCGATGTCAGCGACTGGACAGTCGGAACCATTGCTTTCCGGTTCGATGAAAAAATTATGAAGTTGCTGCTGGACAAACGAGGAGAAGAAGTAAGAATCACAGAAAATGTGATTATTGCAGTGGCGCGACATAAAACGCAAGCTCGAAATAAGACCATGGAGTTACTTCTTCAGCGGCGGAGCCATACAATTACCATCACTCGAGCGATACTCGGAGACTTGATCTGGCATTTTGACCAACCAATCCGGCAGCAGTTTCAAAGCGCGATTGCTCGTACGCTTGTGAATATGGAAGTCAATACCAACGAGCAGAAAAACTACCTCAACGACCTTTTGCTGGGGGCTTCTTTAACAGGCTTGGAGGAGATACTGCAGATAATACTTGATAAGGGCGCCGATGTCAACGCAGAAGGCAGCTACTATACTGGCAATGCTCTCCAGGTTGCATGTAATATGGCCCACGAGAAGATCGCTCAAATATTGCTCGATAGAGGAGCAGAAGACTCTAATATTTTCAACACCGCTTCCTATATGGGCTTCGAAAAGGTCGTCCAAATACTGCTCGATAAAGGCGCCGACGCGAACGCACAAACTGACGACTATCTTGGGAATGCACTTCAAATTGCCTCATACGGGGGTCATGAGAAAGTTGTCCAAATACTGCTCGAAAAGGGAGCTGACGTTAACGCGCAAAGCGGCTGCTTGTATAGGAACGCTCTCCAAGCTGCTTCCTACAACGGCCACGAGAAGGTCGTTCAAGTATTACTCGACAAGGGAGCCGATGTCAATGCGCAAGGCGGTTGCTCATATAGGAATGCTCTCCAGGCAGCCTTCTACAATGGCCACGAGAAGATCGTTCAGATGCTACTCCACAGTGGCGCCGAAATGCAACCTTCTACTACCAAGGCTGGTTTCTCTGAAGACCACAAGAGAGTCGTTCAAAGTTTAAGCAATCAGCATGCTGACATCGACGCACCAGCGCAGGGGAATGAGGATAGGAGACACGGGAATGAGAGCAAGGGTGGCGAGCATGATACTGACAGCAACAGAGAAGATGGCACGGTGGCGCAGGGTGACGATTTGCAGGGGGGTGAGCATAACAATGATAGCGAAAGGGAAGATGGCACTGTTATCGACGCAGCAGTCGGGTCAAAGAGACCACGCATGCGAATCAGGGCCTTAATGGGGCGCGTCAAGGGCATAATTAGGCGCATCAGGCTCTTAGTTAAATCAATTTAACACGCCTCAAGTTGCCTATTTAAATCGAACAAACTAGGGCCCTGGTTAAGCAGATCAGATAAACCTTACACTCACAATAGAGCTCTAACCTAACTAATATAGGCATGCTCTAAAGTATCTTGCTCTTCATAGAACTATTTTTTCATCTTCGAGCTTTGACTAAGCGCCCGCCATCCTTAATCTCCCATCCAGCGCCTGCTTCGACAAATAGAAAGGCATATAAACGAATCTAAAGACACTGAAAAAGACAAGAAGTGTGCCTCGAATATAGGCTGTTGTAAACAGAGTTCTTGTAATTCATTTACTAAATGAACATTTATTGCACTTATCAAGTATGATTGATTTTTCGGTCGATAAAGTGAAAAGCGCGAGAGCTCTATATACATGCCAGTGAAATAAGAAGACAGCTAAGCCGGGGAAGTAACAGTAAACGAAACCACACAACTTTCCATGTTTGCGGGCTCCTTAACATCTTTATCAGATGCTTTCGTCACCACAAATGGTGACTGTACCAAGCTCTTGTGGCGAAGGTTGAGAATACTGTATTTCCCTTTAACCAACGGGAAGTCTAAAGTGATTTTTTTTATCTTTGTCAATCGTTCGGTGGCCAATTTTACTGGGCAAGTGAACAGTGCTTTGACTCTATACCATTCTGTATGCCTTTGCTCGCGTTGTAAGTCTCTCATGCTTGGCTTTAGACTTCCAATCTTCTTGTATGTTTGGGTTTTTGCTGACGAAATATGTCTGCTTGACTAACTGCTTCAGACTGAGAGGACTCTAAGTGTTGGGTCGTTTTGGTGTTTGATGCCGTTTATAGGATGCTTATGGCTTCCTCTTACGTCGGTATAAGATGTGAAACCCGCCGTGATATCGGTTCTGGAATAGGACTGTAAATATGGATAAGCCGATTGAAAACGGTGTATAGCATAGGATATCTTATTAGTCAAGCCGGCCATGTTGCAATGAGTGGGAAAGGAACGTGGATATGACGTATTTTCCGTCATTGGAAGTTTCTCTTTGGAATAAGCAATCCGTCGGGATGAAAGTATGATAAAAACGAGAACAACGAAGTCTAGGGCCGTTTGACGACTATCCTGGATGCATCGGAATCTATCCTGTGCATGCAGGTAAGTTGAGGTGGATGTTACTGTGGAGAGTTAGTTAGAATCTCTACGCCATTGAGGTTCACAGAGTGCTTACCTCTTGCTCTGCCCTTTGGTCCTTCCTACTGTCTGTATCCCCACCCTTTCTATCTTTCCCTTATCGTCTTCCTCTGAAATAGCTCCCTTGCGATACAAAACCCGTTCCCTTTTACAATGAACTGGACGTTCTCCCTTATAGTTTAAACTCTTACTATACCATATGCAGTTGTCCCTAGGGCATTTGATATCAGATATCTGCAACCTTAATGTAGGTGAAGGTGGTATTGAAGTGATTGATATGGAGTAACCATAGTACGTAGGCTTAGATTAAAAGCGCGGCGTAGTCTAGGGGGTATTTCGGTCTTTTTGTTGTGATAGAAGGCGGAGTCAAGGTGGGAGCGTAAATGAATAGATGAGTAAATAAATAGGCACTGTGGTTTCACAGTAGGTAGGAAGATATATGAATGGTGTATCCTATTAAAGTGGGCATTGTAGCTAGAAAAAGTACTTCCGCTCTACAAGCATTTGTAAAATATCTTCATTGGCAACAGAAATTCAGTAAACGTGCCTTCAGATGGCTTGTCCTGATATTACAAATTGAGCTACATGTTGCTTCTAGGCAGCGCTACGAGAAAATGTACAGAGAGCTTCCCACCCGTCAATAACATTTGGATAATCCTGTCCACGGAGCCTTCATAACAGCTAAGTACTTATAATGTATGTAAGAGTGATTTGCAGTAAGGCAACTAATTTGTGAACCTCTTGTTGATCGAACATATCCTCTTGACCAGATAGCTAATACAACTAAAGCCTTCTGAGTCGGGAAAAGCAAGCAATGTCAAATTACCACAGTGTGCAGTGATTCCTTTGAGCAGTGTTAGCACGAACAGTCATCGGTATTTGTGTTTGCAAATGAAAAATAAACTTGAAATACCTTTGACTAGGTATATCCTTTCCCCTGGCAAGTTGATGAATCATCTCTAGCAAGGTCTGCTAAATTGCCACTGAAACTGCATGCAACGGTCCTCGTGAAGATGGCAGAAGGACATCCGAAGCAGAGTCAAGATGAGTTAGAGGGGTTGGTTCTCTGGTGTATACGTTCAGAGCGCCTTCTCTTCAAACTCTCGAGTGGTGACTGATCATCAAATCCAGTTTGGCCGAGTAGCCGCTTAGGTGCCTTTTTCTTGCCTGACTTCAATGCACTCTCAAGCGGTTCAGCATTGGAGTGCAGACTGTCGGCGACCTCAGCATCGAGACCAGCGTCTGTAGCCATCTCATTTGGAACAATCGATCTACACCAGGCTTGGATGTCTATGCCGTTCTTGAATCCCGAAGTAGATTTGAACGTAGTCTGGAACTGAGGATTCTCCAATCCTGATTTGGTGATGATGGCGGCAGGAGCTGACAAGGTCTTCTCGGTCTCGACAAGGTCCGTTTGAACTGGATGGGACTGATCAATCTCGGAAGTTTGCACACTTTGACCTTGACTGAACTGATGAGGTTCGACATTTTGACCATGATGGTCTGGTTGACCGACTTTGTGAACGTCGAGCTGGTGGAGTCCGAGATCTTGACCGTGGCTGAGCGGGCTAGGTTCAACGCCTGTCTGGGTCGCAGATGATGTCTCTGGGAAACATGTGTTCCTTATGGAAATAACCAAGTCGCTAAGACGAGAATGTACCTCAATTGCTAGATCTTCGTAGCGAGGGTCGGCTATGTTCATGCCCATGAGATAAAAGAGGTGGTTTGTAGCGTCGTATGCAATTGTGTAGCTGCTTTCGGGTTGTGGATTCACAATGTGCTGCGAGTGAGGAGCGTCGACATGGATTTGTACACCGTGATGACGATCCGTTGGCGGTGAAGCTTGCGTGATAGTATGAGAGAAGGACTGCGGAGGGGAGGAGGAGCAAGAGAGTAGAAGTAATTGTTAATATGAACAGAGATAGAGGGAGGAGGCAAGTAGTAACGGGGAAGAGCGTGGCTGCCATTGTGATTGTTAGGCATCGTGACCGCGTTTCAAGTAGATTCTTTTGCGAGTTGCGTTCGATGCGTGTCTGTGACAGATGTGTCTGAGGTTGCGAGACACTGGGGACGGCGAAAATTCAGTGTGGGCAGGCAGCATATCGCACCTTCCACGCGAACGCTCAGTCGTTCTTGCTTTATCTACCCTAGCACACACCACGGCAGCTGAGGCTCCCTCAACCCCGCCACTAAGTAGTTTAGGAAGTTGACCTCTCAGCCGTATCTTGTATCCAATCCCTGACTGCTATCCGACCAATTGCATATCTATTCGTCAAATCTCTTGGTTGAGCCTTTCGAATTCTTCCAGGACGCGCTCTCTGATGTCAGGGTCAATAGTGGTCATTAGAGCAAAGGATCTTTCCTGCGCCAAATCCCTTAAATCGGCAACTCGGAACTGTTGAGCGAATCGAAACACCCTTCTATGACGACTAAGGGCCGTGGCGATTGCCACTATCTCCTCGTCTTCCCTCGAATTGGTGTTAGACGCGGCATCCGCTTGAGAGCGAGCTGCATCCTTCACGTCCTCGGTATGAGATGCGGCTTCGCCAACGCTCTCCTCCTCTGGGGTGATGGTCTTCGGCTCCGGGTTCGGGAAGCTGTAGTCTTTAGTGTAGACAAAATCCTCGAACCGGCCAAACGTGAAGGCGTCGACTCTCTCCAGAACGGCGAAACCCTCCTGACTCCTTTCGGCCATGATCTCCTTAAGTCGCTTAGATTCCTTTGCTCTGTTCTTGTGCAAGGTGAAGCGAGCTCTTTCTGGGCCGACTTCGAAGTGAAAGACGCCCTCAATGCTGGCAAGACCACTAGCAGACACGTCAGCTTGTACTGAAGCTTCCTGAAAACTCTAGGGATGTTGTTCTTACCCTTTGGTATCTGCGTCTAACATGATGGGATCTGGCGGCTCGCCCGGAGCCTGGTGACTTTTGCACAGGCTTTGTTGGAGGAAATGAGCAGAAGTCGATGGGGTTGAAAGGCCGTAGGGGACGAGCTGATTGAAAGACGGGGAAAGAGTAGTCTAGAAAATATGCTAGTAGTCTGTCGGAAAAGCCGCGCCCACTTCACTTCAGTACGGGTTAGGCAACAAACGCGGTCTTGACAATAGCTAGCCCTAAAACCGGATAGAAATTGTTACTGAGCGGAAAAATCACAACTAAATATAGCAGCTGTTAGAAGGAAGAGTGAATGATCATGTTTCCAATAACGAACAACCGTTTGTCTGTAGGGTCGTTTTTGATCACTTGCGACTTATAGTGTGCGCATGAGGTTTGCGGGACAGTTGGTATTGGAGACAACAAGAACATCAAGATCATTAACTTCTTATTTCGTTTTTACCACGATCGAAGGGGGGAATACTGTTATTTATCTTACCATAGTGAGCAGTATTCTGTGAGTGCCCTTGAATTGAAATGTCAGAGATACTGCAATCTTGCCTACATGCTCCTGTAAGTAGATGAGAACGCTCCCTATGGATAGCTTCTTACCTCTTACCTAGACCCTGAGCCTGTGTTCGCGGCCAATTTCGTTGCTCGTGAACGCATGTAGAATAAAACAATACATCCCCCTCCGACCATCATAACCTTCTCGCAGGCACCGTCCGCGGACAATCCGTTTGAGATATCGTCTTCATCTTACCCAGCCCCACAAACAAATAAGCCCAGCACCAAACCCAACACACAGCAACGGTTCCATTCGCCACAAACACCCCACACCCAACCTCAGCAACAGCACAGCCGTCCAAGCACCGGCAACCATACCCAATCACCGCAGTCCGCCAAACGACATCTACGATTCAAGCCAATCCACACCGCACCAACGCGGCACGCCGGCTCGATCGGGCCATCTTGTGGCACGCAGAATGCACGCATCCGCTAGACCAGCGAAAGCAACACACACACAGCGCAGTGCGTTGCAGTGCAGTGCATAGCAATGCATAGCAATGCATTGCATAGCATGCACAGCATGCACAGCGCCGCAGCACCCAGCAAATCGATCGAGGCCGATAAGCTTGCTCACCCAGTCTGGGACGAGGTCACTGCTTGGCTTGTCTGTCTTGTCTTGGTGCTCGATACATGCGTGCAGAAGCTGCTTGGTGGACGTACCTATGTATGTAGCTCAAGACATAACTGTAGGTGCATAGGTAGCAGCATGTCAGACCTCTACACAGACAGGCAGACAGGCAGACAGACAGGCAGACAGACAGGACAACACAACACAACACAATACCATTCACATGCACCCAGTACGCTACATAGCACCAATAGACGCGACCGCAGCACTAGCGCCGCAGGCAAGCAGGCCCTCATATTGAAGAATGAAGATCCGCAGCCCCGCGCGTCTCACAAGCAGATGCACGCAGCCGCACGCACTAGCCAGTGACTGCTTAGCACCCCCCACACACACTGTAAGACGTCAGACAAGCGCAGCACAGCACGGCACGCCACCCACCTCTCCACACATACAGTAGATAGGGAAAAGCGGCAACGCGGCGCCGGCGCCCGCCTCCGCCTCCGCCCCCACGTCGCCAATGTGTCTGCCGTCTGGCGACAATGCCGTGGCCTCAACACGCCGCACGCCGCGTCTGCTACACCACGGCAAGCCAGCATCGGGTCCTCTTTGCGTGCTAGAATGACAGCAGAGCAGAGCCGTGGGCGGTTTGAGACCCTGGAAGCCTGGTGCGCTGCCGATGTGCCACTGGGTTGCGGGCAGGGATGGGTGCACGGGGTGCAAGGATGGGGATCTGCGTGCAGGGATTGGGATTGGGGTAGGGATGGTGCGATAGCGGGTGTGTTATAGGTGCGTGGGGGATCGGTGCCTGTGGTGGTGCGGATGGGGGTGTGCGTTTGGGATGAGCGATGAGCGTGGGAGTTGGGGTTTGGGCTGGGGTTTGTGCGTTTGACGTACCGATGGCAGTGTGTTATATGCTCACTCGCTCTTCTTGTTGGTGGTACGATTGCGGCTTGATGCTTGTATAACTTTATTGATGGTATGCTCGCTATCAGACGCTAAGATCGTTGTCAAATGCTCCACTAAATCCGTCCTCGTCTCAATACTCTATAACCTTGCGAATTGTGTCGTAAATCCCTGTCGCAAGTAAGCACACGGAAGATAGATAGCACAAGCAGATAGACTCACGAACGACATCCGGGATATTAAACTTCTCATATGCCAGTCCCATGTGCGTGCTCCAGCCCGCTACTCGCTGCACTGGCGCCTCGAGCCTCAAAAATGCGCCCTCCTGGATGGTAGCGGCGACTTCAGCCCCTACACCAGCGTTAATCATCGACTCGTGCACGACGATTGCACGGCCCGTCTTCTTCACGCTCTCCAGTATCGCCGGCCTATCCCATGGATAAACAGTCCTAAGATCGATCAGTTCGACACTGACACCAAAGTCCTTCTCCGCTGCCTCGATTGCGCTGAAGCAGTTATATAGCGGTGTGCCATAGGAAATGATTGTAACGTCCTTTCCTTCTTTGAGAATCTCAGCCTTGGAGAGGGGAAGTGTGTAGGCCTCATTAGGGACTTGCTCGACGGCGGCGCGGTAGAGGATCTTGGGCTCCATGAAGATGACGGGGTCGGGCGAGGCAATAGCCGAGAGGAGAAGGCCCTTGGCCTGGATGGGGGAACGGGGGATCACGACGCGCAGGCCGGGGACGTGGGTGAAGAGGGACTCGGGAGACTGCGAGTGGTAACTTGCAAAGCGGTTAGAGGCCAGCCACTGCAAAAGCAAGTGGACCCAAACTCACAGAGCACCATGGCCAACGCCGCCCATGGGCATCCTCACGACCAAGCCACCTGCATGCATGTCCGTGGAGCCGGCCCTGTAGCGAACCTTGGCAGCCTCGTTGACCAGCTGGTCAAAGGCCGGGTAGACGTAGTCGGCGAACTGGATCTCGGCGACGGGCTTCATGCCCTCGAGGGCGGCGCCGATGGCAAAGCCAACGATTCCCTGCTCGCTCAGGGGGGTGTTGAAGACGCGCTCGGTGCCAAAGTCGTTGGCTAGCCCCATGGAGCAGCGGAAGACGCCGCCAAAGGCCACATCTTCGCCGAAGACGAGGACACGTTCGTCGGAGCCAAGGGCGTGACGTAGGGCAGCGTTGACGGCTTGGAAGAGGTTCAGGCGCGAGGTTTTGCCATCGCGGACGTGGTGTGGCAGCTCGGGATTGGACAGGCAGGTCTTGGGGGCGTGGGCGAGCAGAGGCGTGGCAGCATAGTCGATGGGCAGGTTAAGGCGGGCGTTGGGGGGATGGGTAGAGTAGGGACGCAGCGCCCTTTTCGATAACAGACGGACTCCTAGCATGGTGTTGCAGAAGGGGACAACAGCAGCAGCTCGCACTGCGGGGAAGCCGGGGTGGACAAGGCGATAGGGCTAAGGACGGCTAGCGGCGGGCAAGGATTAGCGCCGGTGCTACGCCCGCTCTCTCTCTTGCATGAGCGAGTTCAAGGTCTCACGCAAAGCCCAGCGCTAGCCCGAGATAATTTTGTCAACACCATCTCGTCGAGCGAGCAGTGTCGGGCTACGGCACGCCACCGACGTTGTGTCCGTCTCCCGTCTCCACACACGCGCATAGATCGCGCGGTTCCTTGTGCGCCACTGGCGAAACATCATCGGGGGGTCAGAGCACCAGAGCTTTCTCAAACCTCCGCCGCCCGCCCACTCAGACCACCACCTGTCGAAAAGGCGTCACACAGAGCAGCCAATGTCTCTGGTCGCTGCGAGAGCTCTGGCAAGCGGGCCTTTCGCCTCCCACCACCATGGCCTCGCCTCGGCAAGGCCTCTCGTCCTCGTCGTAGCGAGTTTGCTGTTCTCAGCCGTCGCCAGCGCTGCTCCTCTGCCGCTGCACTCGCTCGAAGAGGAACTGCCCAAGAAGCCGAAAGACCCTCAACTATGGGCCTACCTGGGCACCGCCATCGCCCTGGTGCTGCTCGGTGGAGTTTTTGCCGGCTTGACTATCGCGTAAGTCGCTCATTTGCTGCAATTCGCCATCGCTGCCTCTCCTTGCGAATCCGTCTCTAACAACCACTTCTCTGCAGATTGATGGGCCAAGATGAAATCTATCTCCAAGTTATCGCTACGTCTGGCGAAGGAGCCGAGCGGAAGAGCGCTGCCCGCGTTCTGAACCTCCTCAAGAAGGGCAAGCACTGGGTTTTGGTTACTTTGCTGCTCAGCAATGTCATCACCAATGAGACGCTTCCAATTGTTCTCGATAGATCCCTCGGCGGAGGCTGGCCTGCGGTGCTGGGCAGTACCGTGTTGATCGGCAAGTACAACTCATATGACGATCACTACCCACATAGGCTAACAGTACACATACAGTCATTTTCGGCGAGATTGTCCCTCAATCCATCTGTGTCCGATACGGCCTGCCCATTGGAGCATGGATGGCGCCGCTCGTCCTCGCTCTGATGTGGCTCATGGCTCCCGTCGCCTGGCCTACCGCTAAGCTTCTGGACTACCTCTTGGGCGAGGACCACGGTACAACGTACAAGAAGGCCGGCCTGAAGACGCTTGTTACTCTGCACAAGACGCTCGGCACCAGCCCCGAAGACCGCCTCAATGAGGATGAGGTCACCATCATTAGCGCCGTGCTGGACTTGAAGGACAAGCCCGTCGGCAGCATCATGACGCCTATGAACGATGTCTTTACAATGTCCGCAGACACTGTTCTCAACGAGAGAACAATGGACACCATCCTTTCTGCCGGTTATTCCCGCATTCCCATCTACGAACCGGATAACCCGCGCAACTTTGTTGGTATGCTTCTTGTCAAGCTTCTGATTACCTATGATCCGGAGGACAGCAAGCAGGTCCGCGAGTTTGCTCTGGCCACCCTGCCCGAGACCCGTCCCGAAACCAGCTGCCTTGACATTGTCAACTTCTTCCAGGAGGGCAAGTCCCACATGGTTCTGGTCTCCGACTTCCCCGGCGAGTCATATGGTGCTCTTGGTGTCGTCACCCTTGAGGATGTCATCGAGGAGCTGATTGGAGAGTGAGTACTTCCGGCCATTCGCCTGATGTGAGATACTGACAATATCGCAGGGAAATCATCGACGAGTCTGACGTTTTCATCGACGTCCACAAGGCTATCCGGCGTATCGCTCCTGCTCCCCGGAACCGGGTGCCGAAGGGCGAGATCGTTGAGTCGGAAGTTGACGATGACGCAACGGAGACTACCGGTCTGCTTGAAGGCGAGAGGCGCCAGCGTGCCACCGATGGCACTCCTAGCCGCAACACCTCTGTCGGACGTATGAGCAGTAGCCCCAACGTCAAGCTTCTTATGCGCCGTCGCAGCAGTGGTAATGGTTCGCTTAACAAGACTACCGCCCTCGACCTGCGCGAGAACACGTCGGAGCTCCGTGAGCACCTCAAGCACCTTGGCCCCTCCAACGCAGCCAGCAGACCCAAGACTACCCGTATCAGCACGGTCAAGATAAAACCCAGCGTTGGCACTATCCCCGAAACATCTCAGCCAAAGCCCCAAAGCGCCGAGCACATACCAAAGCTTGGCCCCACGGCCATGCAAGGTGGCATCGGCGAAGGGCTTCTCCACAATGCTGCGGGTGATGCCAGCGATGGCGCGCATGCTGTTGCCATTGGCTATGGCTCGATTGGCGGCAGCAGCAGTCCGAATAAGGACATTGAACATCCAACTGAGGCGGAGCAGCAAGATGCTGACGGGCACCGTACGCCGACAAACGACAACTACGGCAGCCCCGCAACGCAACGCAAGATTGTAATCGGCGCGCAGCAGGGAAGTCCACGCAGCCAGCGCTCGTCGAGCACGGTGGCGAGTCTGCGCAGCGCGTCGGGGTCGGGCAGCCCGAAGCCGCGCAAGAGCAAGGCGCGATCAGGCTCGATCAGCGAGAACGTGATTGACGTGAACGGGGTCAAGAAGATAGTGCTCGAGGCGAACAGCAGCTCGGACGATGCGGACCCGGAGCGCCAGCAGCAGAGGGAGGCGGAGCAGCCGAGCGCGAGTGCCAGTGGCGATGCGAGCGCCGAGGCTAGCATCACGCCCAGTGGTGAGGATGCGGATATCACGACTGAGGATGTCACGCCGGGGAATACGCTGAAGAAGAAGAAGAGAAAGAAGCGCGCGGGGAAGAAGGCCAAGGAGAGGCAGGAGCGGAGGCAGAGCGAGAGCTTGCTTTAGGGTGGGTTGAGGGTGTGAGTGAGTGAGTGAGTGGGGATGAGGAGGTTGAGTTGGTGGTGGTGGTGGTGGTAGCTAGGTGGCGAGCGAGCGGGCGCGCGGTAGATAGGTAGACTGCAAGCAGCGGTTATGGGCGTGGGGGAGGTGTTGCTATTGCCGTTGCCGCTGGAGAGTGGGTAGGTAGCTAGATTGGCTAGGAGGACAGAAGAAGCGAACGTAGTCAGATCAGACCGCGAGCAGAGCAGAGCAGAGCAGAGCAGAGCAGAGCAGAGCAGAGCAGAGCAGAGCAGAGCAGAGGCAGCAGAAGCAGAAGCAGAAACAGAAGCCAGAAACAAGGACTGTAGATGACGACGTTGACGACGAAGAGGCGCAAAGGCGCGCGAAACGATCGAGGTCGAGACTAGGTTGTCATACACACGTAACGTACATGGAGAGTTGTTTTTGTTTTTGACGTTTATTCACTTTTTACCTTTTACTTTTTTGTTTCAACCATCTTTTCATCTACTCCATTCTTTCCTTAATCCTGCGTAGGGACGTGGTGAGGGTGTGGTGTGAGTGGTGGTGGTGGTGATGGTGGTGAGGGTGTGTGTGGAGCGACGAGGGACGGGGGAGTGTAAGATAGGTACGATTGGCTGGCTGGTCGGGTGGTAGGGTTGGTTGGTACAGTACGAGTGACTGCGTGACTGCGTGACTGCGTTGGCAGGGCGGGTTGGCTTGGGACTGGGACTGGGCCTGGGTCTGGGTCCACATCTTCTGGGTGCGTGGTGCGGTGCGCTGGGCCGTTGGACGTGTCAGTGTCTGCGTATTCGATAATGTTTCCTTGGTCCTTTCTTTGGTCCTTTCTTTGGTTCTTTGCGCTTTGTGCTTTGGTTCATGTTTCGTTCGTGCATGTCGTTGTTGTTGTTTGTTTGCTGTTTGCTGGGGTTTGGCTTTGGGTTTGTGCTTTGGTTCGTTCGTGCATGTTGTTGTTGGGTTGGAAGGTAGTTGCTTGGTTCTTGATCAATTTACTTCTCTGATTGTACGTCTCTGATTGTGCCTCCGTCTGTCTCCGACGCTCTTGCCGTTTCTTGTGCTTGGTGAGTGGTGGTGATTGGGGGTGGAAATGGTGGGTGGCTTTTTGATACTGACTGTAGTGGTGGTGGTGATGGTGGTGTCAGACCAGCATGCATATATGCACGCACGCGGGTGTTGGAAAATGGAGGGACATGGAGGTACTGGTATTGGTATTGATATTGGTAAGATGCCGTTGCCTGGCTTTCCATGTGCGGCTAGATAGCTAAGCAGTAGCCCCTCACACCCCCTCCCCCCTCAACCTCGCCGCCCTGAACCGACTAACCTTCCTCACCCTCCCATCCTCCCTCTCCTCCATCAACGGCTCCTCCCCCACTTCCTCCTCCACGAAACCCCCCTGTTTCTGAATCAGCCGGTTGCGCGCGCGATGGTACTCAGTCGCGAGTTCGCGCGCCAGCAGCGCTGGGTCTGTGTCTTCTGGCTCTGGTGCCTGAGAGGCAGAAGTCGGGGCCGAGCGCTCGACGATGCTGGGCGCGAGGGTGCGGTTGGGTGGGGGGGAGGGTGTGCTTGTTTCGGTTGTTTCGGCTGCGGCGGCGGCGCGCGCGGCTTTGAAGCGCGAGAGCTTCTTCGGGTTGGGGGTGGGTGCTGGTGCGCTGGGGGCGGAGGAGGGCGCGCTGTGCCGCTCGACGATGGCGTCGGCGATTGTGGGCGCGGTGGGGGCGGTGGGCGTGGTGTCGGTTGTGGTGGTGGTGGAGGGAGAGCCGTTCGTGTAGGTTTCCGGCTGCGGGGCGGGGGAGATGTCGAGGTCGGCGGCGAAGCGGACGCCCTTCTTTGCGGTTGAGGCGTCTGCCTTTGCTGGTTCTGTTGTTGTTGCTGATGTTGCTGCTGCTGTAGGCTGCGCGGCAGATTCCTCGGGTATCGACGTGTCGGAGCGGACGACGAGGCGGTGCGCGCCCTGGGCTTGCTGCAGCATGTTGTTGAGGTCTGCGTCTTCGGGGACAATTTCCCGCTCTGCTGGTGCTGGGCCGACATTCTCCATCATGCGCGCATTCAGCCTGCGCTCCAGCTCGAGCATTTCCTGCCGGTACGCTTCCGTGATGACGGGGCGTGTGCTCCTGCCCCATTCATCCTCCTCGTCAATCTCTTCAATGTCCGACGCCTCCTCGTCCTCGTCGTAGTATGGCTCGTCGTCGCTGTTGCCTTCGTACAGATCTAGCTCGGCCACCACGGCTCCTACCTCGTTCATCCCGTACTGGAGCATCTCGCGGCGCATGGCGGCGTCTTCGGGCGACTCGTCGTCGGGGATGATGGGCGTGCTGCCGATCTCGTTGTCGTCTTCGTCCACCTCTATGACGCGCCTGCCTTTGGTGAAGTTTCCGAGCGCCGCGGCGGGGTTCTTTGACGTCTGCTTCGGCGGAGGCGCGTCCTCTTTGGTGTCGGCGGCGAACGAGACAGACTTCTTGGGCGGTTTCTCCTCGACGGGCGATGCTGCGGGCTCATTCTTGGGCGCAGCCGCTGAGGTAGAGGCTTCCGGTTTTTCCTCAGCCTCGCTGTCTGCAGCCGTATCCTCTTTGCCTGGCTTGCTGGTCTCTGGCGCATCCTCGTTCAGATCCGTGATACCAGCTTTCCGCAGTGCTTCGACAATCTTGGGCGCCGACTGGCCGGGCGTAGCGACGGAGCTCGATATGACGTTGCCTTGCTCATCCAGCTCTTCCCGAATGTCCGTCAACGGATTCCCCTCCTCGTCGTTCATGTTCGGGCTGGCGATGATGAGGACCTTGTTGAGCTTATCCTCGGCAGCATCGACCTGCTTCTGGACCGTCTGGATATTCTGCTGCACGTAGTCCTGGCGGCGCGAAATAAGATGGACGACCTGTTTGGCGTCGCGCGCAACACCCTTGCCAACGCCCAGCAGCTCGCGCATCTCTTTGTCGTTGACCAGGTCGCCGCCAAAATCCTGGCCAATCTTCATCATGTCCTGCGTCGAGGGCTCGCCCTTGAAGCCCTCGATCTCTTCCTTCAGGCCCTCGTACTCGACGTCCCATGTTTGCCAGTGCTGCAGGGACTTGCGCAGTTTGGCGATCTGGTCTTCGAGGCGCAGGCGGTGGCGCTCGAGGTCGGTGAAGCTGTCTTTGGGCGCGGCAGCCATTTTCGCGGGTGTGGAGCGAGCGGTGGTGCTGTGGTTGTGAAAGTCGCAAAAAGTGTCGGCGGACGGAATCGCGGTGGAAGTGGCGGATGTCCGCGCGCTCAAAGCTCCGGCCGCCTTCGTCCAGACCACCACGTCACTTACAACGCCGTACTGCACTTGAGCTTGAACATCTCTGGGTACCGCATTTGCAAGCGTCAACACCATGTCTAAGGCAGCGAAGCCGTTTCCCCAAAGTCACAGCCAAGCAGGCAGCAAAAAAGATGCATTCCGGCACGCGAGGACGCAGCAGAAGCCGAGCCCTGAAGAATCATAGCTGTGCTATTGTCACAGGATTATATTTTTTATTTACATCCCTACAGTGAACGGTACGTCATAGACGAAAAGTGTAATATATCGCCCCAGACATGGCTATAAATAATATAATTATGCTAATAAGCTTCTGCAGATAGCTTAAAGCGTTTTCTATAAACCACTACTTAAATAGCCCCAGAGCTTACGCTTGCAGCTAGATCTGTAGCTCTTGACAGTGTGTACATTAAACAATACTTACCCTTCGAGCACAGTACCACGCAAGGAAGTTCGTCACCACGCCTATTAACATCATGCCGTCCGGCCTCTATCAGGCAGACAAGTCCGCCGTGGCACAAACGCGCAGTCGCCCGTCGAATGCATGGGGACCCGCTCATCGAGTGCTATAAACGCGCCACCGCCGCCAGAGCATGCCTCGACACGACTGCACTCGTCCCTGTCAAGATGCCGCCATCACTGATCAAACTCCCCAACATTAAAAACCTGAGCACCTTCATGCCAGATACCTACATGGCCGGGATCAAGTCGCGGAACAAGCCGTCGGTGTTGGTCAAGCTCAGTCGCGAACAGTTCAAGAGCGGTTACATCGACATCAAACGCAGGCTCATGGCGAGCAGCAAGAAATCGCCGCAGACCAAGGAAGAATACATCCGGGCCGAGGTGCGTCAGTCGTGCGGCGCGCACATTGCAATTGCAACCGGGGGGAGGCGCCGTTGAGCTAACGAGAGAGCTCCCAGCTTTACGCGCCGCCATACGACGGCGTCTGGGAGGGATTTACGCAGTGGCAGGCGCGAACAGTGGCAGCAGGCGGCAAGAATAACTGGAAAGCGAGCCAGAGGCAGGTTGTAGGCGGGCCGGCGAACGGGCTGGCCATCCCGAGGGTGCTGGAAGTAGGGGATGTGTCATCGGTCACGTATGCGTCGTTGGTGCAGACGATCCTGGAGAAGAATCCGGAGGTGAGACAGGATGAGGGCGAGAAGATCTCGGCGGTGGCGGAACACTGGATTGAGGCAGCGACGGAGAGTCTGGCGAGGAATGGGGGACGGTCGACGGCGCTGAACAAGTTGGGCGGACAGGCGCGGAGAGCGGATGAAGAAGTGGGAGTAGTTAAACTAGCGATGGGGGCCGGGCGATCCCTGCGCCTCATCGGGGCACAGACTTCACACTTCAGGAGAATCCCATCCGTGCCGTGATAAATGAATGGCCTCCCGCAGAGAGCGCCTGAGCCGATGGCATGCCCGCCATCACTGACCGCAGCCTGACCCGTCTCCGCACATAGACCATGGCCGACGACGAGACGCCTCGCTCCACCGGCGATGGAAGCGGCCCCAAGCTGCCCGCGCCCAAGGACAAGAACTGCCCCTTCTGCCACCAGCCCTTCACCTCGTCGTCGCTCGGCCGCCATCTCGACCTGTACATCAAGCAGAAGAACCCCAAGGCCCCCGATGGCATCCACAACGTCGACGATATCCGCAGGATGCGCGGCGCCATCACTCGTCGCCAGGCCCGCAACTCGCACGCCAAAAAGTCCGATCCCCAAGCTGGAAGCTCGACCGCTGCTTCGACGCCCGCCGCCTCGGTCCAGCACACGCCGCAGCAACAGCAGCACCACCTCCACCAGCCTCAGCCGCAGTCGCAACAGCAGCAGCAGCAGCAAATACAACAGCAACAACAACAACAACAACAGCAGCAGCAGCAGCAGCAGCAACAGCAGCAACAACACCAACAGCAGCAACAACAACACCACCACCACCAGCAAACGCCAGTCGGGCCCGGGGGCGGGTCGCCCATGGTCATGCACAGCCCGTCGCTGAACATGCCACAAGGCGGCAAGATGCGCATCGTGCTCAACGAGGCCAATTGGCAGGCGACGGGCGTCATCAACAACCTGCCGCCGCGGCCCAGCATCTCTTCGGTCGAGAGCCGGGCGTCGTCGCGGCACGAGCAGCTGAAGCAGCGCTTCGAGAACAAGCAAGGGCTGTCGGAGGAGCTGGACCACGGCCGGGCGGCCGAGCTGGCGCTGAAAGAGGTGCTGGCGAGCGTGCGCGACGCTAGGTGTGTCCCGCCGCCGTGTACATGTCAGGTTTTCCTTCTAACCTCGTCCCGCACAACAGCGCCCGCTCCCTCGGCCCCAGCCTGTTCGACTTTGATCCCTACACCATGAACTTTCCCTCGCTGTGTCTCAACGTCCTACCTGCGCCCTCGACCCTCTTCTCGCCCACGCCCTTCCCCACCAGCGACTCGTGGTCCATTTCCCCGCCCGGCCAGAAGCAGTTTGACGCCCTGAACCGCGCCGTCCGCGACCGCCTCATGGCCCGCCAGCGCCACGCCCAGCTGTTCCCCGCCGCCGCCCAAGCCGCCGCGAATCCGCTCGCCTCGGCCCCGTCGCCCAACTCGGCGACGCCGCTGCCCACGCCACCCCTCTTCGACCCGGACCCGCAGCGCCTGTTTGCGCACCTGCAGGACGCGTTCGCACACTGGAAGAGTCTGCCGGAGAAGCAGCGGCAGGAGCTCTGGCAGCTCGAGGTGCTGCGGTCGTACACGCGCGCCGACGAGGCGCGGCGGGAAGCCGAGAGCAGCCTGGAAGCGGCGCGCAAGGAGATTGAGACGCTGAAGAACAACCGGTGGATCAACATGGGCATGGCGCCGTCCAACACGTCGCCGTACGGGCTGGGCAGCACGCAGACGCCGCCAGGCAGCTCGACGTCGGTGTCGGAGGCGACGTTCAAGGAGCTGACGAGCAAGGCGGGACAACACCAAGGGCTGGACCCGCGGACGTGGGACTACGACCGGCTGATGGAGAAGTGGACGACGGTGGTCAAGGAGAACCGCAAGGCGGTCATGGGGCTGGCGGGCCAGCGCAGCCTGAGCACCAGCTCGATGCCGGCGGGGCTGAACGGCGCCGTCACGCCAACAACGACAGTGCTGAACCCGACGGCGCACCGCGTGGGCTCGATGGCGCTGTCCTCGACGCCGGGCGTCGGCGTCGGCCCTAACGGCTATCCCACGCGCGACGGCGTCGTCGACTCGGACGCCACGGACGTGATTGACGGCGAGGGCGAGGACGAGGACGCCGACGCCGACGTCGACGGCGAGGACGCGCCGCCGGGGTTGCAGCAGATGGGCGCGCGACGGCTGGGCGGGCACCACGGGCATAGCCATAGCCGCAGCCATGGTGGACAGATGGCTCCGCATCATCAGCAGATGCAGCCGGGCGCGCGGCAGGTGGGCACGCCGTTGCAGCAGCAGCAGCAGCACGCACACGGGACGCCGACGCTGCAGCGCGCGAGCATGGGCGGCGGGCCGCGTGGAGGGGGGCAGCAGCAGCAGCAACAACAACAGCAAAAATCGCAGCAACAACAGCAATTAAACCATCACCAGCAGCAACAACAATCCCAGCAGCAACAGCAGCAGCAGCACACGCCCTCGCAGCACCACCATACCCCCGCACAACACACGCCGCAGCCTCCACCGCAGCTCCCGCACCAGCACCAGCACCCCCACGCCCACACGCACACGCAAGCCTGGCAGCTCCCGCCCGCAACGCACCACGGCCACGGCCACGGCCACGCGCCACCGACAACACATTTCCAGCCCAGCGGGCTGCGCGGCCTAGGCTCGAGCAGCACGACCGGCCCCGGTAGCGCAAGCACCTCTGCGACCGCTGGCGGTGGCGGTGGCGGTGCAGGCGGCGGAAGCGGAGGCGCTGGCGCAGGCGCAGGCACGCCGGGCGGGCGGAAGATGTCGTCGCATCAGCAGCACCAGCAACACCAACACCAGCAGCACCAACATCAGCAGCAACATCAGCAGCACCAGCACCAACAACAGATGATGGCAGAGGCGCCCGGCGCGTCGGAGCTGATGCAGGGGATTGAGGGCGCGGAAGCATTTATGGGCGTGGGTGTGGGTGTGGGTGTGGGTGTTAATGCGGGGCCCGGGATGGGTGTTGGGGGTGTTGGGGGTGGGTGGAGCTGACTACGGGGGTGGGGTTAGGGGTTGGTTTGGGGTGGAGGGGGGCTTTGTATGTTTGTACGTGGTTGGTTTTATGCGTGGTTATGATTGAGATAGATGGGATGGGAAGGGAAGGGAAGGGAGGGAGGAAAAGGAGGGAAAGGGAAAGGACGAGGATGAAATGAGGATAAGGAAGGAAAAGGAAGGAAAAGAGGAGGGCCAGGAGAGAGGCGAGAAGTATGTGTATACACCCCTACGCACACACATGCACACACGCACACACACATATACGCATATATGGTTTTTATGGTTCATGTCTACGTTCATGTTACGTTTATACTATCAGGCGATTTCCGTCTCTTCGTTTCTTAGCATGGTCGCGTATTTTAGCATTTTAAATTGCGTTTTTATTGTTGTTTTTACGTATGCTTGGTTTTATTGCGTGTATGTCTTTGATTTTCGGCCTTTGCGCTTCTTGTTTTTTTCCTTGTGTTAGAGAGAATGTGGGGGAGGGGATGAAGGATGGGTATATACGTACGTGTATGTGTGTATACCGTATATGTATACGTATACATACTTTAATAGATAAATATAGGTATAGTAGTAGTTACATATATACATATGTATACATGAGGTAGCGGAAACGGAAAGAGCGAGAAAGAGGGGAGATGGAGTAGAGAGACTACGTATACTGCATACACGACTATATTATAGTATATTATGTTGTATTTGAGTGAGTGACTAAATAGTGTCGTTGAGTTGTGCGGTGGTGGTGGTGGTGGTGGTTGGAAATGGCTTCGTGTGTAGGTGTGTATATACGCTACGTCACATCTATAAAGATAGATATACCGTACGCATACATAAGCAGCTCAATTCAATCCCACCCTAGTGTAGCAGGTCGCGTCGTCTCCTTGCCTGCCTATCCACCAAACTCCTCCCCTCCCTCCCACCCCACTCACAAAACCCCCCGCAACCACTCCCCAGCCACAGCAACCATGTCCGCCAGCTCGGCCTTGAAAGCCAGCCCCATGCCCGCCATCAGGATGTCGTGCGGGACGTTGGGCGTTACGCTGAGCGGGATGGTGGGTGTGCCCTGCTCGCGCATCTGGCCAACCCAGCGCACCACGCTCGGCCGCAGCGCCTCCACGGCGCCAACCTGCACGAACAGCGGCGAAGGCGACTTGAACGCGTAGCCGGCGGGGGAGGCGTAGGGCAACCTCTCGTCCTGCGCCCCCGTCCCCTCCAGCCCCCGCAGCCACGCCCCCCGCCCCCACGCAACAAAGCCCTCTCCGCAATAATCCGTCCCACCCCCCGCCCCCGCTAGCGCGCCCCGGTCCAACGCACCCTCCCCCGCCGCAACATCCACCCACGGCGACCACAGCAGCGCCGCCCCCGGCGGTGCCAGGTCCAGCTCCGCCCCATACTCGGCTAGGTATCTCAGCAGGCCGAGCACGAGCGTCGCGCCCGCGGAGTCGCCGCTCAGGACGATGCGGGCGGCGGGGATGGCGTGGGTTTGGGTGAGGTGTACGTAGGCTGACAGGGTGTCTTGCAGGGCGGCGGGGAAGGGGGCATGCGTGGGGCGGGAGGCGAGGCGGTATTGGAGAGTTAGGACGTGTGTGATGCGGGGAGAGTATGTGGAGGGGTTGGAGGAGGAAGAAGAGGGGGGGGGGTTCAGGTGCGTGAGCAGCGCGGTGGCGGCGCTCGAGGCCGCCGCGTCCCGGCCCGTGCCGATTGTGAAGGCGCCGCCGTGGACGTGGAGCACGACTGCGCCGACGTCGTCGTCGTCGTCGTTCTTCACTGCTCCCTCTGCTCCCTCACCCCCAGCCCCAGCACCCCTCCCCGGACGCGCAGGAAACCACGTCCCGCCCACCGCCTCCGGCCTCACTCTCTCGTCTCGCAGCACCCCCCGCAACCACCCCTCCCCCACCCCCGGCACTCTCTCCCATCTTTCCCCCTCTGCCCCAGCGTCCAGAGACAGCGGCGTCCGCAAGTCCAGCGCCGCGTAGCACTCTAGCAGGGCGCGGAGGAGGCGCACGCGCAGGGTCTGCGACAGCGTCCAGGTGCGCACGGGGCGTGTGGCGGGGAGAGCGTAGAGGAGTGTCCAGATGGGGAGGCGGGCGAGTGTGGTGAGGGCTGTGAGGAGGACGTAGAGGCCGCGGAGGGGGTGGTGGTGGAGGAGGCGGTGGGTTGTGCGGAGGGAGAGGAGAGGCATGCTGGTTGATTTGGGTTGGTTGTTGTGTGTGTGTGTGTGTGTGTGTGTGTGTGCCAGCTTGTCGTTGTCGTCTCGTCTCCGTCTTCGTCTTTGTCTTTGTCGTTGTCGCCTTTGTCTCTCTCGTCTTCGTCTCGTCGTCGTCGTCGTCGTCCCCCACAACCGGATTGGATTGTCCCCAGCTCTTGTCCTGTTTCTAAAATACCCCGCAGTGTGTCAGGCGGTCAGCGGCAGGCAGGCGTCAAGCCAGCGACAGAGTTCAGTGTAGCGTCGTCGCACAAACACACACACACTCGTGACACTCAAAAAGCAAACGACGCAAAGCCAAGACAAAAAGCAAAAACCCAGCATCCTACCCTACCCTACCTACATACGTAATCCGCAACGCGTACGCGTACGCACAGCCGCGCGTGGGGGCGTGGGGGCTGATCGCGAGCGCGGTGCCGGTCCGCGGCGGGACGGCGGATGGCGGAGGGCGGATGGTCCCGCGGGCCGAGGCACAGGGTAGGTACTGTATTGCTGGGGGCGCGGCGCGGCCCTTGCGTTTTACTGCGAGCCTGGGGCGGGAACGCGGTGTCTGTGCGCGTGGGGGAGGGAGGGAGGATGGTTGATGGGGGGTTTGGTGCGGAGGTTGGTGTGGAGGTTGGTGTGGTGTGAGATTGCTGGGTGAGGGATGGGTTACGGAAGTATAAGAGTATTCTGTGAGGGTGCGGAGTAGGATGCGTGGGTGGTGTAGTCCTGAGATATAGGTATTTATTAGGTATAGATGGATGAACAACTCAAAGCCAGTGAAGAAAAAGAACAGCCAACTTGACAGTACCGAGATAGACAATTTCATACCCATACGCCGAAAAGCACCAACAGTACCTAAGTATCGAAAACCAGTCCAGCCCACATGAAAACCCCACCTACTACCACCCAGAACCCCAGATACCGATACCTAAAACTCGGGTATCCTCTCCATCCATTCGAACTGCGGCAACAGCATCTTTTTGGCGTGCATTGCCATGCGCACAATATCCGCAGCCGAAAACTCCCACAACAAGTCGCCCGGCTTACACAGCCGCTCAAACACCTGCGAATACACACTAAGGCGGGGATTATCCCACTGCTTGGCACTCTCCTCAGCCAACGCCTCCAACAGCGCAGCGCCCCGCTCATCCGTCCACTCGGGCTCACTGGCAATCGACAACGCGGGCGCGCGGTGCCCAACCTCGGGGCGATGGTTGAACGCGTCGACGCGGTCGAACGGCTCGCCATTGGCGTCGATGTTGGAGTTGCTGGGCCAGTGCTCGCTGAGTTCGCCCTCGAGGCGGTAGCGCAGGAACTTGTTCGGCTCCAGCTCCATCCGCTTGATGTATAGCAGGCGCCAGTCTTCTCTGCGGATACGCTCGGGCTCGCGGGCGGCCGCTTCGCGTGCTCGTTCTTCTCGCATACGTTGCCGCCGGTGCTTGTCATGGAGGCGCTCGCGCTCGTTTCGTTCTCTTGTGCGCTGCTTCTCTAAGCACCATTTGAGCTGTGCAAGGAATAACTTAAGAGGTGCGACAATGCCATTCTTTACGGGCTTAACGATACGAAGGTGTCCGGGGACCTCTGTCGGGTGCGTGAGTAGGCGCTCTCGTAACTCGATGATGGTGGCGGTGAAGTCGACGATTGTTTCTAGCGGCTCAGTCGGAATTGAGTTGTCGTCGCTACGGTACCTGTCGACGTAGAAATCCACGACGTTGCAGAGCACCCTTAATAGACCTGGGAAGACGAAGGCGTAGATCTCTTGGAGTAGAAAATTCTTGAGGTCCACCTTGTCGTGCAGGTCCATCTTATTTACAGAAGTTCGGATACGAGAGATCAATGTCTTGACCTTGTCTTCCTCGCTCTGTTCCGCAATGTCGGGATTGCTTGTGCCATCGCAAAGTTCGTTAAGGGCTTTACATTTTCTGAGAAGGGTTTTGACGGTTTTTGTCTTAATTTGGAGTCCATTGGCCTTGCGGTTCGACCTAACCATTTCAACGCCTCGCTTGTTGTTCCAGATTGCTCGTAGCTCCGCTCTATGTTCATAGAGTGCTGGATCGACTTCGCCGTCTTCACCATCTTCTTCTTGGGGGGCGTCGTCTTGGACTAACACTGCTGTTTTGTCTTCTTGTCTGCCATCTTCCTCAGTGTCGGGCACGGTGTCCTCTTGGGTTGCCTTCTCCTTGGGCGGTTGACGACTCTTTGCTTGTTTCTTGGGACTCGTTTTCTGTCCCTCCACAGGCTGCACTTGCCGAGGTTGCGTCGACTTCTCGGCCACTCTTGCAGAGGACCGTCTTCCATTTTCAGAAGAGGGCTCGGCGTCCTGAGCGGCTTTCTTAGCCCTGACACTAGCCCTGGTCTCATCAGTGGTCTTGGCCTTTTTGGGTCTTGGTGCCGAGGACACATCGACACTCGAGTCCGACTGACGCCCCCGCTTCTTTGGGGCAGCTGTGGATGGACTTTCTGCAACCGTTGACTTGGGGGGACGACCGCGTTTCTTTGGTTGTTGAGGAGAAGATGCCATTGTTTGTTTTGGTTGTTGAGGGGAAGACGCCGCCGCTTGTTTGGATGGACGTCCCCGTTTTCGCTTGATGGCTCCACCCGCAGGCCCGGCTTCAGAAGAAGCGGTAGCTTGTTGATCGCTGGTTGCTTTGCGGGTTGCACGGGTCGTCCTCTTTTTCGGAATCTCCTCCACATCTTCCTTTTCCATATCTTCCTCTTCCGCGCCCTGCTCCTCCGCGTCTTGCTCCTCCGCGTCTTGCTCTTCCACATCTTCTTCTGCATCTTCCTCTCCCACACCTTGCTCTTCCGCGCCTTCCGTGCCTTGTTCTTCCTCTTCATGCTCTTCTTCCTCATTCCTTTCGTCACGTACTTCCCCATGGGGCTGCGCTCCCTCAGTCTCCTCCACCTCCTCCCTCTCATCCTCATCCTCCTCAATTGAATATTTTTGAGCAGAAGGAGGTGATCTCTCGGGAGATGGCTGGATGTCATAGACGTTTGGCCTTTCTTCATTACTGGCGCGTCTTTTTCTCAACTGTTCGAGGGCCTGAAAACTAGGCCTCCTCAGCTTCCCAGGCGCATACAAAGGAGAGGAGGTAATAGGCTTGCTCTCCGGGTTAGATTGCCTGCGAAATTGGTCCATGAATTCATAGGACCTCCTTTTCTGGTCTTCAGTCGGCAGCTGCTTGACTACACGAGAACTGGAGGGAACCATGGGCGAGTGCGGAGAGCCGGAAGAGCCCCAAATAGCATCGTTAAGCATATTCGCAGTTTTATCCCCAGGACGTGTTGTGGACACAGGGCGACGGGCAACGGCGGCTCGTGGGGTGTTCTGTTCTGCCCAGAGTTGAGCATCCACCTCCTCTTGGTCGTCACTTTGTACGATAGCACCATCCGAAGGCAACATGTCTATTACATTTGATGGCTGCAGATCATCTTATGTCTCATCGTCAGATCTTATGTTTGTTTTTGTTTGTTGTGGTCACACACCTTCCCGTGACAATCGTGCCATTTCGAAAGAGTTATCAAATCACGAATATAAGCCGCAACTGTTCAAACTTGATGTAGAACAATTCGAATCGTGATGATTCAGTCAAGACTGATCACGACTTGGCTATCAGCACCTTCGATCGCTATAAAGGTGTTCATCAGTACACCCGACTAGACCTTAAGTAACTGCTAACATACCTTTACCGTTATGAAGAGAAAAGCCGTAAAGTCAACAGTAGCGATGTGGAGCGTTTCGCGGTGAACAGTGCAGGTAGGCGGAGATGTTAAGCTTGGACGATGGTGCAACACGACGCGTCCATGATTTTCAACGCAACCCGTAGTCACGTGCATGGTTACACCAACCACTAAGCCTGAAACACGCAGGTCCAAGCTTCGACCAGCATTCCGCGCAACGACATCATCGATCGTGGGACAAACAACCATGGCCGAGCTACGGACCCCCAACAAAGCCCTCGGCAAACTTGACCTCACGAAGCCGCATCAATTCCAGTTGCCCAAGAAACAGATTAACGATGGCGAGGATGTTTCCTTCTTTCTCACATCGACTGCGTACGCAGATATCATGACATGGTTGCTGCAACTCAACGCATCCATGTTCCCAAAGAAGACCTCGTCGTCATATCAAGACTGGAGCTTGGACAACTCAACATACACCTTCTCGGATACTGTCCAGAAGCTGAGGTCCTTGTTGGAAAAGCTAGGAACCATCATCGAGGAAGCGCCTCCGGACCCTGGTCCTCGTAGGTTTGGCAACATCAGCTTTAGGAAATGGTACGAGATCGTTGAATCTCGGTTACCAAATCTGCTTTCCGAAGCTCTTCCCGCTGAAGTTCTCAACGCCGGCAAGTCGGCCGATGGAACCGCTACCGCAAAGGAAGAATTGCAAGCATATCTGTATGGTAGTTTCGGCAGCGCTCAGCGACTTGATTATGGCACCGGCCATGAACTCAGCTTCTTGGCATTCCTTGCTGGGATCTGGAAACTAGGCGGTTTTGCGAATACCGAGCCTGGTCTCGAAGAGCGAGGCATTGTGATAGGAGTTGTCGAACCGTAAGTTCCCCTGCAGCGCCTGATCAAAGCGGGATTAACCAGCGCCAGCTACCTCGCACTCATCCGTCGCCTCATTCTTACTTACACCCTTGAGCCTGCCGGCTCTCATGGTGTCTGGGGTCTCGACGACCATTCATTCGCGCCCTACATTTTTGGCTCTGCCCAACTCTCACCCCCCATCTCCAGCGCTGCCGATATTCCTGGCGAGGGCTCGCTTCCTGACGCACCCGATCCTGGGGATGTTGCCAAAGTCAATATCGTGCAGCGTGAACGCAAGTCCAATATGTACTTCAGCGCCATCGGCTTCATCTACGATGTCAAAAAAGGACCTTTCTGGGAGCACAGCCCGATCCTCTTCGACATTTCTGGCGTCAAAGCCGGCTGGGCGAAAATCAACAAGGGCATGTTGAAGATGTACAATGCAGAAGTTCTTTCCAAGTTCCCTGTCGTGCAGCACTTTCCTTTCGGCTCGCTGTTCCGCTGGGAAAAAGACCCAACGGCAGCAGAAGCGCAAAAATCAATTCACACAACGAGCCAACCAGCGAGAATGCCTCCTGCAGGCCAGCTGCGCGACGCGTCACAGCGATTGCCGATGCAGGAAGGGACGAAAGCGCCGTGGGCAACTGGTGCATCCGCGCAACCCATGACAGCCGCACCATGGGCATCAAACGCGACTGCCGCACCGCCCATGACAGCAGCACCATGGGCGACTCGAGGAGCATCAGGCGCGACAACGATGCCTGCACCCGCGAGGCCCGGTGCCGGCGGCGTGATGCCTCCCACGCAGGCACCGTGGGCGCGAAAGCCAGGAGCGTGAGAGGGTGCAGAGGACACGCACGCGGGTTCTGCTGAAAAATTTCGGTGGGGCCGATCAGGGATTTACGCGCCTTGCAGCGGGCGATATCGTGACGGGATGGCAGATTGGAGAGGTAGCGGATAGAGTGCGGAGGTTGCGGAGATTGGGCGATTCGCTTGGCCGGAAATGAGTCGCGACTCGCGATCACCGTTGTCGGGCTCTTGGTGTTTTACCTTGTTTGGCAGGCCGTGCGCACTGTCACTCTTTTTGTTTCCTTTCGTCGCTAATGGTAGAGGTAGAGTTGGCGCTGCGCTTCATTGGCTGCCCACGTTCTTGTATAGTCTGCGGCACGGGCCTCGAACATGTGGATCCGAGCAGATCAGTAGAGAAACTGGATTTTTGCTATTGGCTGGGAGCGTGGACATTTTTCCTAGAACGGCATGGTTGTCGTGTGAAATCGAAACAGATCTTTGTGTCACAGCGTCAATCGGCCGCTGCGGGTTGTTGAGCCAATGGGTCTCGATCGACGCATGTGGGCTGTTGGGGCTCTGTATTTTGCAGATGGGATAGCGAGTCTCCCAATCAGCTTCCTCCTGACGAAATCCAAATTGTAGCGATACAGGAGGTGGTTCATACGGTATATTGGTATCTCTCATAGACCTAATTAGCCATAATGTTACACTCTGTGTGAGGTGAAATAGCTCTCATTTCTTTGAATAGCTAGGCCATGCAGGCCCACCAACCGAACGATCAATTTTCCAGACAAGCCAGACGTTGGCGATGTGACGTATTCATACTGGACATGATCAGGCTGACATGATCCCACTTGAATGAACATGTACGGAGTACGCGACGTCTGACCACAGCAGCAGCAGGGGCTGAAGCCAAGCCCGTCGGTGGGCAACTCTACACGACCATACAAGAGAGGCCGCATAACCAACACCAGTGGATTGTAAGTACGTATACACGGAATGATGTGCGATGGCAAGTAAATGAGTCACCGCCTGACAGTCAGAGGATTCTAATGGCAGCCTGGAATGGGCCGAGGGTTTTGCAACGTATTTTTGCCTCTCGACGGTGCTCCATGTTGCGGACCGAGGCATTCATGTAGCACGCAAGGCTTGGGTTATGCAGTACCTAAGTATGTACCTACAATAGGAGCTGGAAGATCAGCTGTGTTCCGTGAATAGAGCGAACAGAGGTTGGTTGCAAAAGGCAGAATGGATCAACTAAAACGAGGCTGAGTCTCCCTCGATGCGTCACTCGGAGATTTCTGGGCATTGATCCCTCGCATTCTCGAATATATATAGTTAGATGAGCCAATGAGCGGCACTGACATGGTGGGGGTGCGTGTGATACCGGGCAAAAGCCGGAGACGGACGCTTGGGCCGCCAAAAATAGGCCTGGGAACCCTGAAACGAGCGCGTTGAATCTGGGGCTTAGCAGCGAGACCCTGGCGCCTTGTCCAAGAGAGAGCTCCCCCGTCGCCGTCAATTTACATCCTTCGCTCAACCACCGCGCCCTTTGCTCGCTGCTCGTCGCGCGCCCGTCAAGAGACCCAAGGGCCGCCCCTTTCCCGTCATCCTCCTTTTCCCGCCCCTGTCGCGTAATCCTCGCGACCAAAGGCCGCTTTAAACACCGCTTCGCCGACGTTTGACTTCAGCTGGTCAACCAACCAACCGCAATCATGCCTGGTGTCCGTGAGTTACCTCCTCCTCCCCCTGGGTTCACCGCGCCAATCGCCGCGCCCACCTGAACTTGTGCTACTGGCGCCCTTACTACTACCATATCGCCGTAGTGCTAACGGATTACTCGTCCAGCGCTTGATGCCTTCAGTACCATGAAGAAGTCCCTCAAGGGCCTCTTCAGAAACAAAAAAGCGAAGAAATCCAAGGACAAGAACAAGGCCGAGGCCGACGCGCAGCCCGCCACGGCGCCTGCATCTGCGACAGAGGCCACCAAGCCTACCGAGCCCACTCCGGCTGCTCCGGCTGCTGCCCCGGCCGCCGGCGCGGCCCCCGCTGCTGATACCACCGATGTGAAGAAGGCGGACGAGCAGAAGCCCGCTGACCCCGCACCTGCGGCTGCGGCTGCTCCTGCTGCTGAAGGCGAGGCAGCCAAAGCACCGGCTGCCGAGCAAGCTGCTGGTGAGTTCTTAATTTGAATGTTTCTTTTCATGGCAGTGGAGCTAAATTGGTGTCACCCCAGCACCTCCTGCGACCGAGCCAGCCCAGGCTTCTGATGCGCCTGATGATACCACCGCTACTTCTGGCGCGCCTGCTGCGGCCGACCCCACCGCCGCCGAGACTAAGCCCCCTGTGGTCAATGCCGAAACGATACCTGCCGTCCCCACGACACAGCCCGCGGCGGGCATGTCTGCGACCAGCGGCCCCCTCGAGGACCAGCCCAACTTCTCCGCCGACCTTTCCGAGGAGAAGGTGGAGGAGAAGGTTGAGGCGGTCAAGCCGGCTGCTACGGCGTAGGCTGCGACCGGATCGCCGGCTTATCGGGATACTGTTTTTGTGAGGTCTGGAGTCAATTGGGCGGTATTGGACGGTTTTTGGCTGCGGGGTCATGGGGAGTGCTTTTTTTGTTTTGTTTTGTTTTATTTTGAGATTTTGAGACTTGGTAGAGCAGCACGCTGCGAGTGTCTTGCTCGTCTGCGCCAGGTGATTGTTATACCCACACCCGCTACATGCGATTGCTTTCTTTCGAGTACGGAGTAAGAATGGAGAAGAAGATTGTCCCGGAAGCATAGAGGGATGACGCAGCCAGGGGCCGGTGTCAGTCAGCAGAGTGCCACGGTGGCATGCGTTTGAATCGGTCGCCACCCTATTGCGCCTTGCATGGCAGATGTCCAAATTTGTCGGAGCTCATGAGGGTGGTAGGTAGTAAGCATGGCGGATCGGCAGGCGAGGGCCGCAAAGGGCAATCCGTCAGGTCGCGTGCTGACGAGGCATCGAGGCACCAAAGCACAGCACGGTGTGACACAGGCGGTCGGCTCGCATCGGGCGGTGTCTGTCAGCAGTTTCTACTTTCTGCTGCCGTGAGGTGAGGCGGCACGCCAGCCCTATGGCCCACAACATCGGATCCGGCCAGCGTCTAATGATCCCAAGCATGGGCGCCAATGGGCACCCAGGAATAGCTGTGGTCGCACCGGGCGTTCGCTCTCCGTCGTCAACCTTTTTCCCATCTTCTCACGCAGGCACGCAGGCATCTGGTTGCCTTGGCCTGCCCCATGCACGGACGGCGACACGCTGACAGCCTTGTCCTGCTCCGTCCTTTACCGCCCCCACCCCGTGTCTGAAAATACTCTTGTCCAAAGCATCATCGCACCATGATGCTCTCGCCCTCAGCCGCACCCCGTCGGCTGCTCTAGTATATCAAGTCGTGCCTCCGCTGCACTATGGCCGCCATGACCCCCCTCCCCACCTTGTTGTATACCCTTGTCGTGTCCACCCGCAATGGCGTTGGCGCAAAGATTGAAGCTTGATCAACTCGACGTTTCCTCCCGTCCCCCTTCGCGCACCCCCTCCGTCGTCGCTGCACCCGAGCAGCTGTGCATGCCCACCCCGCCCGACCCTGCAAAACGCCTGCCCAAGATGAAGAAACAACAGCCCCAGAAGGACATTGAGGACTTCTGGAACAAGTTCACCACCGACCACCCGGGCAAGATCTTTACCATCCTGCCCGACAACCTCTACGCCAAGCGCGCCGCCGCACATGCCGCACATCGCCGGAAAGACGCCTCGCCCGTGCAGAATGCCCAGGCCTCCTACGACGAGGCCGTGGCAGCCTGCGAGGAGAAGGTGGCCAAGATTGTGCGCGAGTGCCGTCGCATCAACCAAAAGTACCGCGATCCGCACTTCGACATTGAATCCGACTTTTGCCGATCGCAGCAGACGGGCGTGCCGTCCGACTGCCTGACCAGCCTCGACGGTTTGGGCACGGACTTGAAGCCCATGTCAGTCAAGAGGATCGAGGTATGAGTCTCCGACAGCTTGGAACGAGGGAAGCGCGCGCCTTAACCCATCCATGCATGCTAACCCCGCTCCCAGGACATTTTCGACGACCCACATTTTTTCATCGAGGGCGCTACCGCAAACGACGTCCGCCAAGGCAACGATGGCGACTGCTGGCTCATGTCAGCTTTGTGCACCTTGAGCAACAAGAAGGACTTGATCGACAAGGTGTGCGTGGCACGCGACGAACAAGTCGGCGTTTACGGCTTCGTCTTCCACAGAGGTACGTCACATCCTGGACCCTGAGCCCCCCCGTGTCCACCGGAACTGACTCCTTGCAGACGGCGAATGGATCTCCGAGGTTATCGACGACAAACTCTACCTGATCAAGGAAGACTTCCACGACTCGGTTCGCGATCGTCCCCAGTGGCTCGAACTGCAGAACCGCAAGAGCCCCGAAGAAGAGTATCGCGCCGTCTTCCAGACTGGATCGAGATCGCTATACTTTGCACAGTGCAGCGATCCGAACGAGACATGGTTACCCCTGCTGGAGAAGGCCTACGCCAAGGCACATGGCGACTATTCCGCCATCGACGGCGGCTTTGTAGGGTTAGTGTCCCGGCTCATGCTCTGTGTTCATGTATACTGACTTCTAGCAGTGAGGGTATCGAAGACCTGACCGGCGGTGTTACGACCGAGGTGTTTTCCACCGACATATTAGACAAGGAGAAGTTTTGGAAAGAGGAGCTCATGAAAGTAAATGAAGAGTTCCTCTTCGGATGTGGCCAGATGGGCGGCAGCTACGGTGAGAGGAGAGGCATTCAAGAGAAGCATGCCTACTCCATCATGGCTGCTGTCGACATTGACGGCCAGAGGCTACTGAAGCTCAGGTAAGTCCCATTACCTGACGCATCAGATCTAGACTGACATACTCGCAGGAACCCATGGGGCAAGACTGAATGGCGTGGAGCCTGGAGTGACGGCGCCGAAGAGTGGACCCCCGAATGGATGCAGAAGCTGAACCACAAGTTCGGTGACGACGGTGTCTTCTGGATCTCTTACAAAGACCTGCTGCGGAACTACCAACACTTTGACCGCACGCGGTTATTCGGTCCCGAATGGACCGTCACCCAGCAATGGACCAGCCTAAACGTCCCATGGTCTGTTGACTACCTCGACACCAAGTTCAGCATCACTCTCCACAAGTCCAGTCCTGTTGTCATCGTCCTCGCCCAACTTGATGACCGCTACTTCCAGGGCCTTGAGGGCAAATACGAATTCCACCTCCAGTTCCGCGTCCACCGCGGCGACGAGGAGGAATACATTGTCCGCAGTAACGGCCCCTACTACATGAAGCGGTCCGTCAGCACCGAGCTCTTCCTCGAGGCTGGCACATACACCGTGCTCATGAAGATCACCGCTAAGCGGTACGAGAGGCCAACGCCCATGGACATTGTCCGCGGCAACTGCCTCCAACGTCGGGAGAAGCTTCTTTCTGTCGGGCTCAGCTACGACCTTGCACATGCAAAGGGTCAGTTTAAGCAGCTTGACAAAGAGAAGAAGGCCCGCGAAAAGAGGGAGAGGAAGGAGCGCAGGAAGAGAAACCACGAAAAGGAGCGCAACCGCAGGAGGAAGCTCAGAGCCAAGGAGAAGAAGCGCGAAGAAAAGCGCCAGAGGAAGCACTCTGACGTCGGCGGCATGGCCTTCAACGATGTTCTGGTGCAGAAGGTCGCAGACCTTAAGATCCAGCAGGATGAGAGCCAGAACCCTCTTGGCATCGACCTCTCCGATGTTGAGGAGAGACAACCTCGGTCTCATCACCGCGCTCGCTCCTCTACTTCTCCCAACCACATGCACATCGATGCCGTGCACAACGCTATGGACCAGAGCTCTGGTGGTTTCCGCGGTCGCGGTGGCTATAACGGCCGTGGCGGATACAACGAGGGCCGTGGTGGTTACAACGAGGGCTCCGAGCTTCCCAACATTGTGTCTCAAACCGAGGACGGCAAGGCCGTGAACCCCTCTGCCCTGACCCACCACATGTCGCCGTCTCTGACCTTCGAGGCTCCCACTCCCATCGAGCCATTGGCTGGCAACGGCGGCTTCGGCGGCCGTGGCGGGTACAATGGCCGTGGTGGGTACAACGAAGGCCGTGGCGGCTACAACGAGGGTCGTGGCGGTTACAACGACGGCCGCGGTGGTTACAATGATGGGACCGACTCGGTCTCGGAGGCTCCTATCCGCACTCCTTCCAGGTCTCGCGGCACTTCCGACGCCGGTGCCGGCTACAACAGGCGCCCGGTCGAAGAGGTTCCGCTCGAGGGCCTCGCCTCGCCTTCTCAGGGCTTCACTGGCCGTGGTGGCTACAACGGGCGCGGCGGCTACAATGAGGTTGCCGAGCCGGTGCCTGAGTCCATATCGCGCCCGGGCACGCCTGGTCACCGGGCTGCGTCCCCTACTCCCTCGCACGGCTACACCGGCCGCGGTGGCTACAACGGTCGGGGTGGCTACAACGAGGTTGCTGAGCCTGTTGTCGAGCAGACCTCTACGTCCGCTCAGCGCGCTCGTTCGCCCTCTAATGGCTTTACTGGCCGCGGTGGCTACAATGGCCGCGGTGGCTACAACGAAGTCGCCGAGCCTGTTGCCGAGCACGCCGCAACTTCTGTCCAGCGCGCTCGTTCGCCGTCCAACGGTTTCACCGGTCGCGGCGGCTACAACGGCCGTGGTGGATACAACGAAGCAGCGGAACCTATCCCGCAGGCATCCTCGGTCCCGGGCACGCCTCCTCTTCCCGAGGGACGTGTGCCGTCGCCGCACGCCTCGCCCAAGCCCGGCTTCACGGGCCGTGGCGGGTACAACGGGCGCGGAGGGTACAACGAGGGCCGCGGCGGGTACAACGAAGGCAGCGACAGCCGCAACGCCTCTCCGGCGCCGGCTCAGCGCCGCGGAACGTCGCCGGCACCAATGCCGCGCGTCCACCGCCGCGACACGCTGTCCCCGCACCCGCCGCAGCACTCGCGGCACAACTCGCAGCCGAACGCGCAGACAATGGCGACGCACCGCCTGTCACGCGCCAGCTCAATCGCGGGCTCGCACGTCGGCGACCTCAGCGACTCTGATATCAGCTGGGACTCTGAGCTCGACGACTGGTCGTCTTCAGATGAAGACGAGGCCGGCCCCGCAGGTGGCGAGGGCATCTCGGCACTGGAGCGCCTCAACGCGCTCCGCCCCGGCAGCGGCGGGCCAGCAGGCGGCAACGGGCCGTGCGCGCTGATGGGCTGTCTTGGGGGCGAAGAGGGCGGCGACCAAGACGACGAGTTTGAGCGCGACCCCTGGAACGCGGTGTGCGTTGTTGGGCTGCGCGTGTACAGCAAGGACGCGGATGTCGCGATCAAGGTGGTGCGGCCTAAGGGCGAGGAACTTCGGAAGGGCAAGGGCCTCGATCGCTCCCTCGATGTCGATGATAGTGCTAAGGATGCTACCATGGGGATTCAGCTTGCTGGGTCGGAGGTCGATCTTAGGGAGGTTATGGAGGTGGGGTCGGCGCCTGCTTGGCGGGAGAGGGCGAGGCAGGGTTAGGTTTGGGTTGGTTGGTTGGTTTGATGTGGTGAGTAAGTGTGTGTGTGTGTGTGTGTGTGTGGGTTGGGGTGGCTGTTTGATTGGGTTTGTGGGGTTCGGGTTTGAGGGCGTTTTTTGGGAGAGGAGTGGGGTTGGGGTTGTTGATGGGGTGGGATGGGATGGGATGGGATGGGTTGGGTTGGGTTGGGAGTAGGGTTTTGCTTTGGTTTGGTTTGATTGGGTGCATTGTCTGTTTTGTTTATTTGTTTGTTTGTTCGCTTGTTGTTTGTCCGTCTGTCTCTCTCTATTACGGTTTCTGGGTTTTATCTGGCTTCTTTGCTTGCTTGTTGTTTGGCCTAGGCTTTTATGAGTGACGCATTTCACATACGCATACGCATTCACATATGGTTTTTTGGCATTTGCATTTGCTGCGTTCTTTTGGGGTTGTTAGTTGGTTTTGCTTGTTTTTCAGCTTGGTTTGGTACGGTTTGGTATGGCATTTGTTTCTAGTTGCTTGCATGGTGCATATATTTACATATATGCGCACGTTTATAGCGGTTTTGGTGATGGTGGTGGTGAGGGATGGGATGGAATGGGGGGGTAATCTATGATCTGCTTCTTTCTTCGATATCTTCGCTAGGGTTTCTACCTACACTCACTTGGTTTCGTGCGCAGTGGAGTAGGTTGTTGTTGTTGATGTCTGCATGGGTGTGGGCAGGCTTGCGCGTGTCTGCTCTTCACATCGAGTGGTCGTGTGCAGTGCAGTGGTCTGACGGACGGTTGACGCCATCTCACGCCCTACCGACCCGGCGCGCCCGCACCCGTCGATTTAGCCTTGCTGGATAGATGTTCCACCAATGGTTTAAGCAACTAGGTAATTAGCCACTATCGCAGCGCACGCGCGATACGTTTGGATGTGTAAACGCTTTCTTACTGCCTTGTCTTTGCTGATTGCTTTTTCTCCTGTTACCACTGCTACCGTATCTACTGCATCTACCGCATCTACACTGCGTCTGCATCTGCGTCTACCACCACACTCACACTACTGCATCTGCAGCAGCAGCATTTCCCTGCGTAGGGCACCACACAAAGCAGCAGCGGGATAAGCAGCTTGCCGCTTACTAGACGTGCCTGTATGTACGTACGTGCATATGTACGTATGCACATATTACTACGCCACCAGCTGCTGCTGCGCGCCACGGCAGGTCTAGGCGCGACGGGGCCGGTCCGGGTCGTGCGTGGTGCGTGGTGCGTGGTGCGTGGTGCGTGGCGGCGGGCTTGTGCGAGGGGGGCGTCGGCGGGTGTATGTATGTATGTACGTATGTAAGCGGGGGGCGTGAGCGTGGGGGTGCAGGTTGTGGCGTGCTTGCTTA
>NW_022983578.1:0-78708 GCF_010093885.1 Aplosporella prunicola CBS 121167
GAAGAAGAAGAAGAAGAAGAAGAAGAAGAAGAAGAAGAAGAGGAAGAGGAAGTCTCACACCCACGCGCGCGCACCTCCGTCCTCAGCCGCGCGAGCACGGCCGCTGCGTCGGCGGTCGAGAGGGGCGCCTCCTCTGTGGTTTCCTTGTCGGCGGCAGAGGCAGCGGGTGCGTCTGCGTCTGATGGCGGTGCTTTGGGGCTGCGTGGAGAGGTGGTGGTTTTGATGGCGATATTGTGAGCGAGGGCGCGGGGTGCTGTCTGCGGGGGAGTGGGACGCGCGCTGGGAGTGAATGCGAGGATCTCGGCGCGCCAGGGGGTGGACGCTGTGTGGGGCGGGTGTATCAGCACTTCTTCGTTCGTCTGGTCTGGGCGTAGCTGAGCATAGGAGTGAAGACATTGGACATACGTACCATTTTTCGCCTTAAGCACGAACGCGTCGCCCCGCTTGATGGCGCGGAGGAAGTCGTCGTCGCCGGCGTCCACGCGGACGGTTATCGTGACGGCGAGGTCTGCGGTGGGTAGGTAAGTGTGAGTGCCTAGCTCCCGAAAAACGTGGGGGAGGAGTCTACGCACGGCGTTGCTCGCTTTGCAGGCCGGGGGCAGCGGTCGCGGGGCGCTGGTGCTTCAGCGGCTGCGTGTCTGGCGGTAGCGAGGCGCGGCGTTTGCGGTGGTTGGGTGGGGCGGACATTGCGGGGTGGTGGAGAGAGATGTGTAGTGGATGGTGAAGGAGAGCTTCAGCTCGGAAACCACAGACAGACTTGTTAAGAGATGCGCGCAGGAAAAGGATGTCTATACCTACCTTCTCCTACCGATGAACACCACCGCGCACCTATGCTCCCTCTCATCAATCAAACAACCAACAAACGCCCTCTCCTCCTTGCCCTCACACCCTCTCTTTCGCCTAACGCATGGCAAATGCCCGCTCTCAAACCCGCTAGCCGTGCCGCTGCTGCCCGCTTGTATATTGCGCTCCCGTCGCCCGTTGGCATGCATGTGGGATGAGAGAAGAGAGGTGGAGAGGTGCGTGCACCTGTGCGACCTCCAGCATGCATGCATGAATGACGGAGGAGCCGCCACCGCCACCTCCTGCATTTCTGGCCGACACAGCTGCCTGAACACCATGGCAAAAACAAACAACAGTTGTGCAGACCTCCAAAGTGAGACCGACACCCTCTACCATCCCTACGGCGCCCTCATGACCGCCCACCAACACGACCCGCACTGTGACGCTCGCCTCGACCGCCGTGTAGCACAGAGCAGGACGCGTGCATACAACGGGATACCTAGTTCGTTCGCGCGTTTGCTCTGGCGCCAGTTGGGTTGGTTTGCTTGCTGGCTCCTTCATCTGACCTCAGCGGATATGGTGCCGTTGCGGCAGCGTTTGAGCAACCGAAATATGGCCCGGTGCCTTGCCGATCGAAGGAACGGGGATGCGTGATGAGCGGGTGCGTGCGTGCTGCTGAAGCAATAATAGAGCGTGGTTTGGTCTCGACGGACAAATGAGAGGAGCTATGGTGGACATGGACTGGCATCGTTTCCGTTTGGCTGACATACCTACCTAGCGAACCTCGTTTGTCCGGCCCTGTCTCCGCAATCCCGGAATGATCGTCTGGTCTTCTGCGCCGTGGCAAGTCTAGACGAATGAATCAGTCAACGTCAATCTAGCGCCGGAGCGCGGCTCTGGTCAAAGGTAAGCTGTTTGACTGCACCAATTACGAAAAGCCAACTCCAGCGAAAGATTTGCGGAGCTCAACCACCAATCTACCGCAAAGTGCCAACAGAAACGATGACGCCGCCAATGGCGAAATCCTGCACGAAACAATGAAGGCACTCCCTTAAGTCTCGTCTCTGGTGGTTCTCCAACGCGCGAAGCCGCCCGGCCAGTGAACGGTGTTGGATCCGCAGTCGCCTCTCACTCGACAAGCAGCGAAACGAATCGCCCAGAAACCAGGTATGCCGTCATGCCAAGCTCAGCAGTCTCCTACTCGAGTGCAACACTGCATGGGGTCGCGATAGTGGGCGTAGCTGGACATGGTCAGACAGCAAGGCTGATCGCTGGGCTCCGGTTGGCGAACCACGGCTTTCGCCGCCACAGCCCCTTTCGCGCCATCGTACCTGGTTCTGTCGCCTTCGCTGATCAACCTTCCTTTTCCGGTATAGTGGCGCGTCGGCGGCTGCTGCATCGTGTGATGCAATTGTGCGAAGCTTTTGGGCGTGTCGTGTTTACTGGGATGGCCGTCCAAGGTTGCAGGGTTCATCGAGGAACAGCAATCTCGATTACGGACTAAGACGTAGTAGGTAGGTCAATGGAATTGCGCGCAAGCACCCCGTACGTGCAAATGGTCGGTGTCGCGATGATGCCGTTCGTCACCGCATTGCTGCTACCTGCCATCGACAAGAGTTATCACGTTCTCTGGGAGGCAGAACGGAGGAAGTACCACGCGCCCTCTTCCCATGCATGATGTTCAGCCTGTCGCGAAAGCGCGGATCGAGCCTGCGCTGCGGATTGATGCGGCCGCGACTCTCTTAAACACTGTGACTCCAAACGCGCTTGTCTACCACCATGGCATCCCGTGCCAAGTCGTTGCCTGTGCATACGGCCAGGTGTGTGTGTGCGGAACGGAGTGGCGTCTGGCAAGTGTGTGGTGTGATGGACGGCGGCTTGCTACTCTGCAAGAAGACTTGAGAGGCCCGACGGAACACGGTCGGGAGAAGGTGGGTGCCAGATGCAATCGAGGTATGGAGAGGTAGGCAGAACGGCGGCAAGACCAAGCCGGTGGGGTGTGTGGACGTCAGCGCAAATCGTAGAAGATGCGCAGGAGTTCTGAGGAAGTTTCAACCGAAGCGATCGAGGGTAAGAACACCCATTGCGAGCTCTGCAGTTTATGATGACTTCCAGGGCATTGTGCTGTGGTCGTGGTGATGGAGCGAGAGGTTGTTGTTTTGTTTGGGGTTGCATCATCGAAGAAATTACCCCGCTGATCGCCGCTTGGTTTTTGGCGATGCGTCCCGAGCTAGGAGTACAGTCCTTCCGCATCACACATCATCTCTCCATCTCTGGCATCGTCTTTGTAGGCCAGGTCTCGCTCCTCGCTCCACCACGATCCTGGCTTTCTTCAGACAGGCCGCTCGACTCATCAGATAGCCTGTTGGAATTCTCCCCCGTCCACACTCACCTCAGCCAATACCTGCCAGATACAACGTTCTCCACGCGTCTCTACCGGTGCCCTCTAAAGACAACACCTCGTTCCATCACGAAACACCCTCCATACTGCATGCAAAGCCGCCCTGTCCATCCACACGAATCTCCGCCAATACGCTTTCCGACTCTCACGCACTGGTACCTCTGCCGACACCTTCTGAAGGGTTATATTCTGGCTCGTGAGTCGTTGTATGCGGGAAACATTGATGTCGATCTTGGATAGCTAAGGGTATTAGACACTACATTGGACCTCTGGGGCGAGCCGAGTACCAAAACCTCGTTTTGCTTCACTGAAGTTGCTACTCATTTCTTTCCAGCTTAGGAGCTCCGAGAAGCCAAAGGCCAATTTCCCCTCGTCTGACTTCTCCAGCCCCTCACTACAGCGCTCCGGACTTCATCTTCGTCAGCAGCGCCTTTTCGCATGGCTCAGTGTACATACCCACCCCTGCTTGACGTATTTTTCAGCAACATAGTCCCTTTAAGCTTCAGAGATCGCGTCCCCGAGCTCCGCCATGGCTTGAACTGTCATGTCGGTAATGTTCGCCGGATGCCCGGACGACATGTCAGGGAGGCCGCTCATTCTACGAACGGGTTGCTTCACGACTTTGCCAAGGCGGGCGGCCGTCTCATCAATACTGGCAACTGTAGATTTACGCGATGCTTTGGTGCTGGCAGCACTGTCTTTGGCAATCGACAGGCCGATGTGGTTGGTGCGTGACTGACCAACGTGTTTGTTGCTGCTGATGCGGACTCCCTTGCGCTTATTGTGTTTGTGAGGCAGGGCCATGGCCGCTGTCTGCCGGTGCGGCCTACCTCTCTTGCATGGTCTGGCAGCAGTGCCATCGCCAACGCTATCTGTGTCGACATGATCCGGCTTCCGATGCTTGACACTCTCCTCCGCTAGCCGACAGCTGCCCTGGCCTTTAGTGGAGGGCCCATGGGTGAGAAGGGTCCCAAAGGCCATGTCGTTGGTTGTGTTCTATGGACAGGTGCAAAATCGATGCAACATGAAAGTGGACGGCGAAGATGAGCAAGGAAGGAGTGCAAGAAGCTGGGCAGGTAAAAGACGGTGCGCAAATGAAAAAAAATTCGCTTTTGGCGGGATGATGCATGATCCCGCTCGCTGACTACCATGTCTCAGAAAATGATAGCGATGTGCGCGGATGCTTTTCGTGGCTGTGGCTCGCCGAGTGAGGCCATGGAGAGTATGGTTTTCAGATAAACGGAATGGCTAAGTCGACAAGCACCTGTGGTACCTGACGGTTGTTTGATCATCAATACTAAGACTTAACGAATAGAGTTCTAAGAGATTTTATTAATACATTGGAAGGCGCCGGAAATTGCACATGATGGCTACAGCTCTCTCTCCAGGGAACTTGCCCGCCGATTAATGTTTCCTATATCGTCCCATAACTCAAATTGTTTGTCCGCCGTAGTCCCAAATAAACTTCCAGATCGCTAATAAATATTAGCGCAGTTACTGTTGTTTCAAGGGTTAAACATACATTTTTTGGCTTCTTTTAGGTCGGCTTTGGCTGGGCACTCTTTCTCAATACAATGGCCGAGTTCGTTGTACATCCAGGTGCGAACTCTCTCGGTATCCTTCCAGCAGAATTGATTCCGTGACTTAGTCCTGATCCTATACGTCTCTGCAGTATCATCCATGCAGTACCTAACGCACCAATGGAGTCTGTTGAGATCTGGGCCTCTCTCATCCCAGGGAGGGCGGGCGACGGCTGGGCTAGCCGCAACAACAACGGTCGCGAGGACGAGGTGCGAGAGACGCATTTTGATGTGGAGGGTATGCGTGATTGTGATGTGAGAAACTTGTAAGGAAGTTGGCTGAGATCGGGAGAATGGAGGGTTTTTATACGTACACCAGAGCAGGAAAGCCATGACACGTACTCGAGACTCTGTTTCATGGATTCGCCACGCTGGAGCCCAAGAAGCGAGTAGTGGATGTATGATTGTCAACGTCATCATAGGATGATGAATGTTAGTGCCGTTATTCACTTATGATTGTCAGCAACATCACGATCATCAGTCTCTACCGTTGGGGTGCGGATGTAAGCGCACAACCGAACGAGCTTAGGCTGGCGCACAATCGAACGAGCTTAGGCTGGCGCACTGCTACAGCAGCAGTGCTACTGCTCCCGATGCTGTTTCTTATGTCAGCCGCTGGCTTCTTGACAGGACCGTGGGGCCGGATGCGGCTGATTGAGAGTCTGGAAACGGGAAAGAGTCGGGGTCGGGATCGGAGGTGGTGCGACCGTATTCTGGGGCCGTTGGGACCGGATGGAAGGTAGATGCACTGGACAAGCCTTGGTGCCGCGATGACCATTGAAGGAGAGCTGGGGGTACGCGGTGGCCGATTTTTTATGTCTCTGCTGTAGCTGTTGTAGTTGAAAGTAGTTGCGTCGTCAAGATATGAGTAGATCTGGTGGGTTGCGGGGACATTCTATTCGTGCCACAGCCCAGTGGTTCTTCGGCTTCGCTGGGGTTGACATCGCGTGTCTCGAAAGCAATCGCGGGTATACGTGTTGTGGATTTGCGGGTATCCGAACCGCGAAATGCATGGATACGAAAAGCAGAGACTTCATGGGGTGCGAGTGTAGAGATGGTGGATGCTTGTAGTGCCGTTAGGTGTGGCTGGGCTCCAGTGATGCGGATGCGGCGCGGCTATGGCGTGAGCGAGCGAGCCAGCAAGGCTGCGTATGCCGTACCCAGCATCCGGAGAACCCTCACACCATCCCCTCATCGCCCACGGTTATTCTGCACCGAGTAGCCGTGGCTTTCCCTCATACTTCACAGAGCGAACCCAATCCCGCCCTGGCCGCAGCAACAGCACCATCATCAGCATACCAGACATCCATCTATCCATCCACGCCCGTCCCGTCAAACCTCCATCCAATGACGCGACCCGCTCGGCCCTTCCCTCGGCGCTCTTCCCTGGCTAGGCATTTCGATCGCCCGCCGGCGCTGCTAGCTTTCCTTGTGATCGGTGTGCCGCTCTCCCCCGCTCTTTTTGGCCTTCCTGTCTGGGACTGGCGCGACGGGTGTGGCGGCGCGGTTGTGGTATTGAAATCGGGTCGTGGGCTTGGCCGAAGGAGGCAAGGATGGGTAGGGGTGCGTGTCGTGGATGGAGTGTGTGCGTTTTTGCTTGTTGGTATTGAGTGAGGGAGGTTGGGAGTGTGGCGGGGCAGGGTCGCTGGTGATGGCGATGCGGGCGGCCTTCGCCGGGCGAAATCTCTCGGTTTCCACAACTTTTCGCGTTTCTGACATCACCAGACCAATTCGCGAGTCCCGTCTCCTCCACCAGAACACGCGATTTTGCTCGGAAACCCCCGCAAGCATGCCAACATGCGAGCCATCCAACTTCCACGATGAGACGTCAGCTCGTAAGCACGAATGGAATGAAACAACGGGTATGCGAGGATGCTTCCAGTGCTCCAACCAAGAACTCTCTCCACCCTTCTGTGACCTCTTGGCGCTCTGCTAACAAATCTCCACCTCAATGAAAGTCTCCACATTAGAATCCATCCTGCCTCTCCGACATCTATCCTCTCTTCAACACGCCCCGTGCAGACGGACATGAGGCATACGTTATGCCTTCTCCAAACGCGTCGCTGTTGGCGCCAGAGTAGCCCGACTCAACACCAGAAACACAATCACAGGTCCAGAACTTCCGCGGCACCTCACAAACCCAGCAACTTGGCCTTCGGAGCTTAAAACCCATCTGCCCTCCCTACCCCTTACTTTCTCGATGCGCTGGAGACACTTCTGGGGTATTCATGCCTCGACGGCTCGAGGCTTCAGCTTCGATTGTGCTCGTTGAACGAAGTAGGCTACAACCCACATTGCGGACGGAAGTGGTCCGCTGCAGCTTGCGCAGAAAGATGAGCCCGAGGATTTCCATCCACCCACCTATTGCATTGCGAAAAAATGGGTATCCGATTTAACTGAACGAAGCTAACTTTACAAACAACATTAAACTCTCATTATACTCAAGAACTCCGTGCCCAAGACGTTTGGCCCGCCTGCGAGCTCTTCATCCACTTCGCCATCATTTCGTTCATTCGTTGGACCTTGTTGTACTCGCTTTCGATCTTCGTGCATTTTTCTCTGAGGTAATCCACCCAACTGCTAGAGCATCTGCTCCTGTCAGATTGCTCATCGTTGGCTCCTAAGAAGATCTTCCCCTTGCTCACACCCTGGTGGATTGTACCGTTGAAAGGACCACCGCCGCTCAGTATGAGTGTATCAGAGTAATATCCGTTTGAGTCTTGTCGTTGATATATGGTAAGAGTTTCTGGGCTGAAGTGCGTTTGTCTAAGCTCCGGATCGTCAAGCTTGGGAGAACCCCATCCTTCTGTTCTTAGTTGGCCTTGGTCGGTGTGACATCGTGAGTCCAAATTACTTCGAGAGTCGACCATGATGTAACAAGGATCACGTCGCTGATCATGTATAGGCAACGGCATATGCCATCCTAAAGAGAAGTTGTCGCCCACTGTCCACCACCAGTCTTTATTGGAAGAGTCCTTGTCCTGCGAAATCCAAGGCCAAATTCGACCGATGACTGCTTTGGCAGGCCATTCTCGCAGCCAAACTTCAAACTCCGACACGTGCTCCGTGGATATCCGATCGAGGAGCTGACGCCTCGCTTCCGCTTCTGAAGGACCTAACCGTGGAATGATGTTTTCCCTCGACGCCTGAAACCATGGCTTGGAAATGATATCGTAGTAGAGACAAACAAGAGACCGACGCTCCTGGCAGATGATGTGCGGCCTGCTTTCGCTGACATCGATCCGGGACCGCCAGAATTTGGATGCGCATCGCATGCGGATGATCGCGGGTACTTCGAGGAAGCCGATAATGATATCTTGCAGTTCGTATGGGAGCCGTTCAAGAGGGCTGAAGGTGTCATCACTTTCAGGGGACGCCCCTGCTTCAAGCTGGGGCTGTTCTGAGACAACATAACTGAGAGACATGCTGTCTGGCTTGGAGGAGGAAAGGTGAAGGATGGGATCTGGGGTCGGAAAGCATGTTGACCAGTTTATCAGCGGCCTGATGTAAGCCTGCCACCCTGCTTCCCTGATATTAATTGACTTGGTTAAAAGAATGAACTCATGGTCCGCAGCAGCCGATCGAGAGGCCCGTGCAAGGCAAACTAGTCTCCGTAGAGCAAAAGCGACCGTTGCGTTGGCGCTTAACTAACTGCATCAGGAACATCAGACGAGCCTTGGCGCCGTGGCTGCCCTGCTGCCAGTCCGGAGATACGAGTCCCGGCGCAGCCTCTCGTCCGACGCGTAACTGCGTTGCAGGTCATGAGGCCCTGATTCGTCCATCATGCCTCTTTTCGAGATTTTCGGGCACACCGACTGGACGGACTCATCGCTCTCGTGACGGCCAAGATACAGATGCGGTGACGTTATTGGCCCCCAGCTCATCGTCGCAATGGGGTTGCGATCGGTGCCGCTGTCGCGGACTCGTCAAGTTGCAAGCGTTCCATCGCTTTGGCACACCACAGCACGATACCGGCCCCCAACTCCGACTCGGGACCCGCCGGTCGCAATGTGCGCATTGTCCAGCTGCCTTACGAGCATTGGGACCTCGAGGTGGCCCGACAGGCCGGCGCCGCCGGGATGCCGATGCTGCCGGCGTCGGGACTCTGCCAAGCGTCATGGGCAAAGTCATCGCAACGGCCTATTTCGGCACTGGAAGACGGCGGATTGGGTGGAGGATGGTGGTTAAGGTGTGCGCAGGGAGGTGCAGATAGTAATTGCGGAAAAGAGCTACTGCAGGCTGCAGGTTGTTGCGGGACGGGCCGCTGCGGCGTTCGACGTCGCGATACGAGATGGCTGCGGATGGCCTACCCGGAGAGGCACAACGACGAATCGTGAGATGCATCGCGTTTGCTTTTCTACTGCACTACCTGCTCACTGAAAGCACAATGGTTTTGTAGATGCAGGATGGATCTCGTTTTGCAGCCTACATCGAAATCTTCTGCATTTTGTTTTAGTTCATTCAACTCCCTTCACCGCGCCCCCATTGTCCAGACTGCCGGTCTCTACTCTCGGTCTGTTTTTCCTTTCAAGTCTTTACATAATGCAGTAAGAAGCTAAAAAGAGTCCACTCTGGAATGCGAGGTCCTATGAGAGGGTTGAAGACAAAGGCTGGCCTTCTTCGCTTTGTCTGCAGTGTCGCATACGAAGCGTGGAGCGCGTTTCTTTGACTTCACTCTCAACAGCGACAGCGACAACAACAGCGCCACTACCACACAACCCGAGCACGACGAGCCAGCCTATACCATCAGTCTCTCGACCGAGCCACCTGGCCAGCAAGCCCACGAAGGCATTCATATTCCGCCACGAAAAGACACTCTCGAGCTGTCCCGACACCTCCAACTCCACTCCATCTTACCCCCACAACATCACCCTACACTCATCTCTCTTTCTCCGCGCACATGTGCTTCCTCGACGCCCCCCTCGCTGTCTATCTCGTCGTGGCACTGGGCTGCATCCTCGATGCGCACGGCCGGGGCGCACAGTGGACGTATTACGGCGCTATGCTCGCGCTGCACGTGCTCTGGGGGAGGCTGGATCGGGCGTGTGCTGTTTGGGGTGCAGAGGCAGAGAGGAGGCGGTATGGGTAGGACTTGTGAACTTGCTGGAGTGTTGGTGGTGATCTGGTCGCTTTGGCTTCTGAGGAATGGCGGAGATTTGGATGCGTTTCCTGTTGATTTCTAGCTTGCTGACTACGCTACATGTCCTGTGCATCCACCTAGAGCCCTGACCGATCGTGTTGGACCTTTGGCACTTGCGTGTGCCGGAAGAGCAGAAGTAGAAGCTTCGTGGAAAGTACGATGGCGGCCCAATGATTGAGTTTGGAAAGGTTGAACTGGTGAGGCCAGACAGGGCGGTATTCACATGGAAAGAGTTGTTCGCATGTTGGGGAGGTATGCAGAGCCCATCAGTTGTTGTGACGTCACATTGTCTGCCACGCTCCTTCCAGACTGTCAGTGTCTCCCGTCGTAGTCTCAAGGCCGCTTCACTTCGACTCCTCTCCATCTCCCAGACCTCCCCCACCAACCCCCGACGACGACGCCCACAAAAACGCCAACGCCATGGATTCCTCCCCGCCTACCCGTGCTTCCGGCTTTGCCGTTGTCGCCCGCGCTCTCGTCGTCCTCCTCGCTTGCTTCGGCGCCTGGGTCGTCGTGCCCTCCCTCGCTCTCGTGCAGGCCTCTGGGGCCTTGTACTTCTTAGTATACCGCTGGGCCTGGCAGCGGCTCCTTAGAGATTGCGTCTCCCCCGGCCGGCTCTTCAATTGTCCCCCCGGCGCTTTCGCGAAGGGCTCTGCCCTTATCATCTTCACTCTCGGTCTGGAGCTGCTTTTTGCGGTTCCTTGGTATTGGATGGTGTTGGTCGGCACCACTCGGGCTCGCTGGGGCAAGCGGCTGGCATCCGCAGACCCTCCCCCCGGTATACTTCAGCTCGGGACGCAGAGCGGCGAACGCAGATGGTGCGAGGTCTGCCGCATCTGGATGCCGAACAGAGCCCGCCATGTCGGCTGGATCGGTCGTTGCCTCCACGTGTATGAACACACGTGTGAGTTCTTCCCCGGCGCGATCTTCCTCAGTAGCCAGAAGGCGTACTTACTGGGCCTGATGTTCCTCCCTGGTCACGTGGTCTTGACGGTCGTTGCGGGCCTGTCCCTCGTGTCGGAGAGAAGAACTCCCCAGGATTACGCCTACGTGGCCCTCATGGGTTTCGCAGCCATTGCGATGATCTTTGCGGGCTTTGCCTTAATCTGGCCTCTGTGGAAGTTTATCGCTGTCGACAACGTCCGATCGGCAGAAGAGCATGGCGTTTGGCTGTCTGTGTCGAGCACCAGTGGCCGGACTCAGCGACAGGTGGGTCCCAACCCGGCAAGGCGCCCATGGGATTGCGGATGGCGTGAGAACATCTGTATGAACATGGGTCCTGTAAGAGAATGGCTGCTCCTTTGGCGTGACCCTCCCATTGGACGCCTTCTCGAGCAGAACCAGGGTTGGGCCCAATGGGTCTTGGACATCCGGAAGGAGCTCGATGAGCAGGAGGCCGCCCTAGCTGAGTTAGGTCCCATCATGCCGACCCCTCCTCGCACTCTTCGCTCCTCCAGCCAGCACCGCACCAGTGGCTTCGAGCTGGCTCCCGTTCCGCTCCCCCGCCGCCGCCACACCTCCTCCTCCGAGGACGTCTAGATGGACGTACCTCTCCCCCCCTCTGTGCGGACGACTTAGAGATTACCCCCCCCCCTGAAGAAGACGGACAACTTCTTCATTTCCCCCGGTGCCTTCATGGATGCAAGGCATCGTTAAAAAAGGATCCATGACTCCTCAGGCGTAGTGCATCCGAAGCCTGGATCATGGTCAAGTTAGGAAGTCATACTAAGCAGGGGGGACCGCAAACATCTGTGGCCTGCATGACGAACTCTCCGGAGACCCTAACTTACCCCAACACAGCTTGCGCCTCTACGGGGCGTTGGGGAGACAATTCCCAGGACAAAAGACTTCAAACTTCATCCAGTCAACAACCAATCGACTACACCTTGTCCTGGTCGAAGCCAAGCAAGCTAGAACTATGCCATCATCTCTCGGCAAAAGTTCATTCATCAGTTCAGCAAGACCTTCATCACCTTACGGTCTCATGCTCAACATCTGCCTTGGCACTCCAATCAACCTGCTCGCGCATGGAGTTGCCATCTGTCCAGGCAGAACATCAAGTCAATCAGCAAACCTTTCGCCATCTCTACAGCAAGGGTTCAGCATTCTCACAATCGGGGGTTGCCATCACTACAAGGCAAATTCACATCTCTCACAACAAGGCCTCGCCGTCAACTTACGCGTGCCTTCGACTTGTTCCAATCTTTCGTCTTTCGTCCAGACAAGGAGCAATTCAATCAAACCAAACTGGGGGTTGCCATCACTTCACGGCATGCATCACAACACACACAACAAGACTTCGCTGTCAACATACGCGTGCCTTCAACACATTCCGATTCTGAGCCCTTGGGAAAGGCAAAGATTGGTACTGCCAAAATCAAAAACCACAAATTACAACATCTGCAAGGTTTCGCTGTCAAGCTTATGCGTACCTTCAACACCGACCAGTTCTTTAGCCCTTGGGAAAGGCAAAGGACGGTCCTAAATCCAAAACATCACATGGGGATTGCCATCATCTTCGGCAAAAAGTCAGTCAGCAAGGTTTCGCACTCACTCTTTCGCATGCCTTTGACACAACTCAGACCAGTTCTTCGACCCCTGGGAAAGGCGATGAACGGTCTAATCAATCAAACAACTTCAGGGTTGCCATCTACTCTGGCAAAAAATCAGTCAACAAGGCTTCTTTCCACTACAAGTGCCTTCGACACAAACATCGCGGATCTTGCCCTTGGGAAAGGCAATTGATCTTGACAACACTCAGTCAACAAGGTTTCGCTTAATTATGCGTGCCTTACAAACAACGTTTCTCACCCTTGGGAAAGGCAAAGGACCTCGACAAAACTTCAGTCAACCAGGCTTCGTTTAACTACACGTGCCTTCGACACACATTTTGGATCTTGCCCTTGGGAAAGGTAACGGTCTCGACAAAACTCAATGATCAAGGCTTCGTTCAACTATGCGTACCTTGGAAAAACTTTTCGGTTCTTGCCCTTGGGAAAGGCAAAGAGCTTTGGCAAATCTTCAACGAGGTCTCGTTTTCAACTACACGGGCCTTCAAGTCACACACAAACACACAAATCTCGGTTCTTTTGCCCTTGGGAAAGGCAAAGAACTTCAGCAAACTTCAACCAAACAAACATTACAAGGTTTCGTTCAACTATACGGGTCTTCAACACTTACTTCAGTTCTTCTGCCCTTGGGAAAGGCAAAGAAGACAGGCAAAATTTCAGCCAAATAAACTTCATCAAACAAGGCTTCGTCCAACTACACCGGCCTTCAACACACATACACACTCACACTCACACACGCGATTCGGTTCTTTGCCCTTGGGAAAGGCAAAAAACTTCGGCAAGCTTCAGTCAAACAAACTTCAGTAAGGCTTCGCTCAACTGCACGGGTCTTCAACACTTACTTCAGTTCTTTTGCCCTTGGGAAAGGCAAAGAACTTCGGCAAAATCTCAGCCAAATTCGGCAAAACTTCAGCCAAAAAAGGTTTCGTTCAACTATGCGTACATTCTACACACACAAACTGCTCTTCTGCCCTTGGGAAAGGCAAAGAGCGCTTGCATGAAATCGTCAAATTGACATACATTTCGCTGTTCATCCGAAGCAAGCATCATTGCGTTCTAGCCACTGTCCAGGCATGAACCATTTAAACAAACAAACAAACAACAAAGGAGTTGCCATCCACTCTCTGGCACAAGACGTCAATTCGACACAAGGTTCGCTGTCAATTTGACTAGGATTTCAACTTGTCCAAGTCTTCTTCGCCTTTCATCCTGGCAAGAATGATCCGAACCACACTTAAGATTTGCCATCAACAGACTTTACACTCAAGCAGTCCGACATCAAGTTCGCCATCTGCGGTCTATCCGAAGCGAACTTCAACGTGTTCCAACTCTTTTCTTTGTTAGGCACGACACAGCTTATCGAAATAAACGACCGTTGCCATCTTTTGAGGCACAAAACCAACTACGAGACGTACACTCCGTCGCTCGTCAAAAACCCTTCGCCTTCGTCCAGGCCAAATCAATAATAATCATCCAAGGGAACGAAGTTGCCATTTCTACTGGCACAAATCTTTCAGCTCCACAAAGGCATCGCCGCCGATGAAAAGCGTGCCTTCAACAACATCAGCTCAATTGCCGACTCTCAAGGCATGGATTGGCTCCCGGTATCCAACAAAAGACCCAGCCATCTGTTCAAGACAAAATTAAATCCAATCAATGAGTGGTTTCATTGTCATATGCCTCGCCATACATGCAGAGGAACACTCACAAAAAGTCTTCTCTCATTCAAACATCTTTCTAAAGGTATGTGCAAGCAGCTTGACTTTGTGTTCAACGACACGTTCCGAATGCTAATTATCCGCAGTCAAAGGTGGCCATGTGCTCAATCGTGTATTAAGCAAGCCGTTCTGGCCAGAATTGGCGACAATAACTGGCACCTGCAGAAAATGCTAGCGACCAACAATCGCTAAGGCATATCCACTCTTCGCTCTCAAAGTTGCTCTCTTGGGGAACAGACAGAAACCTCCGGAGCTTCATACGCAGGCGCATGAACACAATTGCTCTGGTGACGGCATGAGCTACAACATGAGGCTCATATTCTCTCTCGTCTTCTACGGTCATGCATCTCCGTCATCAATGGCCTCAAGGGAAACCACCTTTTGATTTTCGACATTGGCGTTCTTCACGGTCGACTTCTCATGCTCTCATTGCACTACCTTCATCGCAACAAAGTCGAAGTTGGAGATCCAGTCTCAAAGCCATATGCTGTCCCGCCAAAGATGCGGAGCAGATCTAGGCTCCAGGGACCACTCCATGAACTCTCTCGGCATCTTACTTAAAGACTCTGGCTACCAAGGCGACAAACTCACTTTTGGCAATTGACATACGCGTTTCATACGTATTCAGGGCCAACTTCTCAATGATTGTGCTGCCACAACTCCATTTGAACATTTGAAGTCATGGCCTATGCACCGACTCTTCTTCAGGCCATGGATGACACTACAAACTATGTCTTCATTCGAAATCACACGACATCAGCACCTGGCTATCGGGAAAGTTGATCAGATGTCGAACAAAGGTTGAAACCTTTCTCTTTTCGGAATATGAATTCCACCAAGCCATCTTTTCGACAACATGCAACATGCAAAGTCCGTTCATATGAACATGGACCAGACTTCCGCCGATTCCTCTCATATAACATTGCTTCAGAGAGGGTCTCGACGACAAAGCTTTCTCCTCAATTTCATCAAAACAGTCACTCTTTAAGCTATTGAAAGGCTCAATGCTTTGTTGCCAACCTGAATTAATCAACGAGACTCCTCAATCGACAGAGTCTCGCAGTTCTGTCCATGGTCTGTGACTAAGGAAGACTCATCACTTCAACACTATCTCAAATTGATGTCTGGAAGATCAACTCAGACTCAAAGAATACTACAACAGCATCGGCCGGTTTGTTGAAACGTCAGGCAAGACAAATCAAGGAGGCGATAATGAAGAATGTGGTACTGTTTTCTTGGATGAGGCTTGTGTGGGACGGTGGAATGAAGCGGTTGGTGGGGGTATGCTTGAGGGACGGTAAAAGGGCCTTGACGGAAGTCGTCTTCTTCTTTTCGCTCATTGTTTCCTCGTTCTCGCCTTGCTTTGTTCTCTTCTTGTTTTGCTTGTTGCCTGTTTTCATTGGCTTTCTTCTCTGCCCTTATGTCTTGCCGTTTGCTCTACACTTAAAGGGCACAGTTAGACAGGCTTCGTTGTTCCTGTTTCTTTTAATTACACTCCTGTTGTTTTGTTCTTTTCCTTTACCCATTGTCCTTTCGGGCTTTTGCTTTCCAAGTTGTTCACTCTTTAGTACCCTTGAACTTCCATTCTTGTCGTTCTGGTCCTCTTTGAATTGTCTTTTAATCATTCTTGAATTTGCTTCCTGTAGCCTTGTTACTTGCACTTTCTGTCCTTTCAGTACCATGCTTGTTGTCAGCTCTTACTCTACTTTTTCTCGCGGCTTTGTACGTGTTGTCCTTTAGGTCCCTGCTGTTTGTTTCTTCACTTGCTCTCAATTCCACTTCATCCGTTTCTCAGTGCCCTTTATCCATTTGCTCTGTCACTTTTGTCACTCCCCATCGCTTCGCTATCACTATCTTTTGTTGCTTAAGTACTCGCCATTCTGCTGCTTGCTACTTTGTTCGTTATTGTCTTTTCTATTCTTTCGCACTTATCGCTGGTTTGATCCGCTGGTAGCTAGCTCGTTGCTCGTCATTTGTCTGTTCTTGCCTGCTACTTTGGCTTTCTTCGTTATGTTATAATGTTTCTCCTTGGTACCGTTAGCCGCCAGTGTGTTGATTGTTTTGTTCTTGTTGTTGATGTTTTTGTTTTATCTTCGAAAAGACACCGTCAAGGCCCGGGGAAACGAGCAAGAAGGTTTTGAGACGTAGTCTTTTAGAAGGGATTCTTTGCAAGGCTTTAAAATATTATTCATCACAGATAGTATAGCAAGATCAAGTGAACTGCCAACACCGGACTGTCTGTTGATGAAACGAAGGTGATGAAACAAAAGTGAACAAACCCAGAAAGCAAATTTCCAGTGTGCAATCGCTTGCCGAGCGGACTGTTCCATAAAGGACTCAGCTTTAACACACAGTTCGTTTGAGGATGTCGTTGAAGTTATATAACTATATAAATGGTTTGAAACAAACCGCACCTTGGGCTTGGGATAATTCTGGACACGCCTCCCAAAAAATGCCTGCGCCTTATTTCCACCATTTTCAAGCGGCCTGATCATTGTACACATTACCGTGCATTTTCGAAAAAGGATTATTAGCACCATTATCTTTTGCAAGTTGCGTGAACGCGCAAGCCTCCCCTCTATAGCTTTCTTCTGCTTCGAGCTTCTGTATCCAACCCTGACATTCACACACGACATCTTCCGGATCACTACACAGCTTCGCTGGTCTGCATTGCTGACTCCTTGAGTGGTCGCACTCGCGCTTGATGGAACGTGAAAGCGGGGTTCGTACTCGCGTGCATTCCCGGGACATTGGTTGCTGGTATTCTAGTAAATGTATGCAGCGCTCATTATGCAGTTCCGGGTGCGGGTATGGGTGTGAGGAAACAGACGGTGTGCCCTATGTGTGGAGACCATTGTTCTGGTGCGACGGAGGTGCTTCCATCGAGTTGGATTGGCGCGCCTTGTAGCAAGGAAAAACACTGCAGAATCGCTGTGCAGCAGGTGTGTCCAGTTTAGCTAATCAGTGGGACGGACGGGAGGGGTAAGGCGGCCTGCGGTGCAGTGGAGTAATCTGGGGAATGACGAAAGGTAAGCATTGGATTGAGTGGAGTAAAGCAGGATTTTTGACCTTTGGTTGAGATTCCGGACTTGCTTCTTCTTGACTCTGATGTCTTCGGCGGAATGCGTCGAGATGCTTGTCTGCTTAGTATGCGCACTGGCAAAGTTTATCCTTTCATAAAGGCTTGTGAAGCGTGTATTGGTGACGGACAAGTCTTACTGAAACAGGTCCTTCGCAGCGCTCATACTTCCGAATCCAAATACAAATCCGCTGCTCTCTTGTCCATTCCGTGTAACGCCCGCCGCAGCACTTCACACTCATTGTGACTCACATCACAAACACTCGCTCCAGCCAACTGCAGAGGATATGTAGTACGAGCGCAAAGCCCCAGGAAGCCCATTGTGAGGCCTTGCGCATCGAGGTATCGCCGAAGAGTCGCAATGAGGTAGATGGCGATGAGGCGTCGAAGACCGAAGACGTACAAGATGAGGTGGCGTGCCGGGGATGGAGCGGGCATCGGAAGTTGTTCGCTTGGTAGTGGAAAGGCTCGATAGCCTGACTTCGCAGAGGGTGGGTGAACGAAGGTCTGGGTTCTGGAGGCTCGGATGTATTTGCTGCGGCGTTTGATAAGGAGTTGCTGACGAAAGTGCCACGGACAAGGAAACGTGGTCGCGCTCTGCAATCAGTAGGCGACGGCGAGCAAATCGTCACTGTGATGGTGGGTACTATAAATGTTTCTTGAGCCTACCTTTGCATAGGTTACGTAGCCTGGAAGTTCCGAAGCAAATTTTAAGTTGGAACACATTTATTATCCTAAAAAAGTCTGCTTTGCTACTTTAAGAACTGGGTAGCACGGACTAACAAGCATCGACCTGGTCCGGTCCTCAAAAGAAAAGTACATTCAACTCTACTCAGACCATTTGACGCTTACGTCTCATTACGGAGCGTATCCACCGATTAAATATATCCCCATTCGGTCCCATACATTGTCTATACGGTTTGCCCGCAGTAGTCCTTGATGAACTTCCACCAAGCTAATGGATGAATGTTAGAATAATTAAAAAAGTTTAGATGCAAGGCTGAACATACAAGCTTTTGCTTCTTTTCTATCTTCCGGTGCGCATTCAGTTTCAGCACACGCGCCGAGCTCGTTCCTCATCCAATCGCGAACTTCCTCAGTGTCCTTCCAGCAGAACTGATTTCTTGTTTTACTCCTAATTCTGTAGGTATCTGCTGTATGATCCATGCAGTACCTAACGCAAAAATGGACCCTATTGAGATCTGGGCCTCTTTCATCCCAGGGAGGACGCGCGACGGCTGGGCTAGCTGCAATGACGGCCGTGAGAGCGAGGTGGACGAGGTGGGAGAGACGCATTTTGATGTGGAGGTACGCGTGATTCTGACGTGGAGAGTATACGTGATTTTGATGTGAGAAATTGATAAGGAAGCAGGCTGAAGACGGGAGAACGGAGGGGTTCTTATACTTACACCAGGACAGTCCCCGAAAGCAATGATACGTACTCATGGCTCTGTTCCGTGGATTCGCCGCGCTGAAGCCCAAAAAGCGAGTAGATCTGCCACGGCTCACCAACAAACCTAAATGTTTTGTCGGGACGGCCGTGGTAAAGCCTTTTTTGTCTTCAACTAAAGCCCATGAAGAGGAGGGCATCGGAGGCTCACGAAACAGACACTATCGTGTATTGGGCTTCGCTACCTAAATTAGCTGGTGGGACAATCACAAGTACCGCATCTTGTTCCGGCAAAAGTCCAACAGTGCGGGACTCTGGTCCGAGTGGTCCATGGGTGGATACGTGTTACGTTCGTAAGTGGATGCGTGTTGATCTCGAGCGAGTCTTCTGGGGATTTGGATGTTGGTGCAGGCTCTGCTGCTGGCAACGACAAGCCGGTAGTCAGCGGCTTACATAAGAAACAGCACCGAGAGCAGTATATAGCGGAGAGACCTCAAACAGAAGGCAATCGTCTTTGATTATGCGCTCGTGAGACAATCAATCATGCGCAATCAACGACCGCGACCGCCGGAAAGACCGCTCTGCGCGCCGCTGACAGCCACGACTCTTCAGCACTCGCTGCTCACGCGCCCACGACTCCTCCACTGCTTGCTCTGAAACCACACATCACAACACAAAGCGCCAACACCGAGCGGACATCCTCTACCACGTCACTTCCACCGCACATGCAGCGCACGATCACTCAGCTACCCCAGGCTTCACGCACCCACGCGCATGCCGCCTCGCCTTGACCTGCTTCAAGCACCTGCGCGCGCCTTTTCAGCCTCAGCTTCCGACACCACCGATCCTCACACGGAACCGACGCATCGCGACAGCCCTGGAGGGAGCTATAGGGTGCGGTACATACACAGTTCAGGGTCAGCGGAAGCATGTCAGCTCGATGGCGACAACGACTTCAACATCCTTACACCCGGTCATGAAGCCTGTGGTTTTCATGCTCATGTCACTGGCTTCTGGTTTTTCTTTGCCAGCGGAGGAGCCTGCGCGATTTCGTTCGTCGATCACAGCTCGTTCTTCGGCTGTATGCCTCGGCGGAGGCTGGCGCCACCAGCTGTTGCCGCTCTCTACTTCCTGGCGTCCCATTCGGCGGGCATGGATGTGTTGGCTCGGACTCAGTTTTTGGTTGTGCGCCATCCTACTCCCATCGCCAGCGATACCCACAGCGACGTCGACTTGGGCTCGCCTCCTTCTTTGCTTGCGGCACCGCGTCCCCACCCCCAGCGACACCACCACCGGCCGTGGTGGTGCGACAAGTGCCAGATTTCGATGCCTGACAGGGCTCGTCATTCGCAGTTCTTCGGGCGTTGCCTCCCACCCAAAAGGCCTATCTCCTGGGTCTCTTTTTCCTACCTGTCCACGTCATTGTCACGATTGCCTTGAGCATCTGGTTTTGGAGGGACAGCAGAGCAACCTGGGGGATGGCTTACGGAATAGCCATGGTGATCGGGACCCTCCTGATCGCCCGCTCGGTTTCAGGAATGATCTGGCCGTTCCTGAACATGATCGGCCTGCAAGACGTGCGTTCTCCGGAGGCTGACCATGTCCTCCCGTTTACTCTCGGGTAAGCTCCAGCAGGAGAACAGAGTGGAGGAGTATGAAGCAGAGGAGAACAGGGCCGAATACAGGACTGGAACACATTCTCCAATAACCTTTAGAAGGAGAAAGATGCCTGTGGGGAGAGAGAGAAGGCGAAGGAGCTTCCATAATGTCGTCGTCGTTGTGGTCGTCGTCGTCAGTGGAAACCTGGTCGATAGCTGTCTGATTGGGCGCGATTCATCCGCAGATGCCAGCGGGCCACATGGTGCGGATGAAGCCCACAGCGACGAGCCAGTACCAGGGCACGAAGAGCCAGTACCAGGGCACGGCGAAGCAGAACTCGGCAATGGTTGTGAGGATGACTATGGCTATGCCACTAGCCATGGAGTGGGGACCACAACCAAAGAACTGACCGAAAGCGACGCACTGCTGCAGATTCTCCTGCCAACCCTAGCGGTACCAAGTAGTAAAGGGCGCCAGCGGCCTGTCCCAAGACGAGATGAGGGAGAAGGTAGCAAACCCAATTGACAACTCGAAGGACCTCGCGAAGCGAGCGGGGAACGGAGGGACGTGGGGAGTCTTCCATGGTGTCGTCGTCGCCGTTGTGGTAGCGGACTACAGGAGAGGGTCAGGGAGAATAGCATAGCCAAGGCTTTGGATAATGTGGTTAAAGGCACTCTTAGTTCCCTTCTTGTCGTTGCTGCTCTTCTCTCTGGTGTCAACTTTCTTGGTCTGAGTCTCCGCGCGCTTGGCTTGATAGGTGGGGACGTTTGGAGCCTGTGTCTTCGCGGCCTCGGCCTGCTCGCGCTGGGCTTTCGAGGCGGGGGCGTCCACGAGCTCAGTTGCCAGCACTTGGATGGAGTCATCGAGCGCGACGCTGGTTCGCTCCTGCGTGGCCTTGCTGCCGTTATCTGCGCTCTCCGAGTCATCAGGAGTATCCGATTCAGACTCTTCAGATAGTGAGTCATCCTAAAGCGACCTGGTAACTCCCATTGATCCAGGAAGCTTTGCCCCTTCTCTGGGAACATGGATATCGTCGTGACCTATCATGACTAGGCCACATTCCTCACCATCTATTCTCCATGTCAGCCATTGCCATGCCAGTCTAGAAGGCAATGGTTCATTTACGATAGAAGCGATTCTTCGCTGATGACTAACAAATCAAGGTGATGAGCCACCCGAGAACAACGGGCAAGACATTGCGGAGCGAGCGAGGAGCGGAGGGATGCGGGGAAGCTTCCATTTTGCCGTTGTCGCCATCGTGATAGTAACCAACGGGTCGCCGTTGTGATAGCGAACAGCAAGTCGCTGTTGTGATAGTGAACAACAGGTCGCCGTTGTGATGGTGAAACAGGAGAAGGACGTAGCCAATTTTCGAGAGAACGAAACTGAAGACGACGCGGTAGAAGACGGCCCGACGGGGAGGGCATCAGCGGCTTGCCCCAAGATAGAAAGTGGGAGAAGAAGGTAGCAAAGTCATTGGAGAATGACGAGGAAGACGGTGAGGAGTAAAATGAGAAGGCAGAAGGAGCATATAAATAGGCGAGACAAAGCGGAAAAGACTCCTTGGTGTCGCTCAGTGCGCTATGAATTACCTCTTCATTTCCGCTACGTGTCGAAAAATACTACCCCTCAATCTGGCGAGACGCGGGTGTGCGCCCAGTTCATAAGCTTGGGTGAAGTGGAAGTTGGCCATGGGAGAGAGTTCGGTACTCCTCGCGAACTGTGGCTCCATGAACTGGAGCCAGGGATCCCGCCGTGTAGCTCTCTGCATGGTGTCGGTATAAAAGGCCCTGCCCTGCTCTTTCCATTCATTGTTAAGATTCCATTTCACCTAGTTCAACTTTTATCCGCTCAAACTACCACCCAACATGCGCATCTCCCACCTCGCTCTTGTAGCCCTCGCTGCTATAGGCCAAGCAGTCCCTTCTCCGCAAGAGAACCAGGATGACGTGTACTTTTCCAAGCTCGACAAAGACCTATCAAAGGTCGTGCCATGCATCAAAGAATGCATGACATCGTTCTACTCCGAGGTTGATATGAGAGCAGTGACACGCGATCAATTTTGCTTCCGTGATCGGCTCAAGGTCCGCAAGTGGATCAGGGACCAGCTCAATGAATGTGGGCTTGAGAAGTGCGGCTCTGAAGAAAGTATGCCGCGCGCGACTGTAAGTTTCGCACCGCTCAAGCTTCCTACCATAAGCTGGTAGCCATCAATGTTACAGTTTGTCCTAACACGCGATAGCACTGTGGAAGTTCATCAAGGACTACTGCGGCCAAAGCATGTAACCGATTGACACTGTCGTGGTGGAGGCAATACGCAAGCTGGTGATGGAGGCGGAGAAATGTGTAGTGCCCAGAAGGTCCCGGTGTCCGGATGCTTTGCTCTTTCGTTGTTTCTTTTGTCCTCCTTTTAAGAGTGCGTCGGTGCAGCTCTTCCATGCCTACAAAGTAGTTAAAACCAGACTTAACTTTCCACCCCAGAAGTTCTACATGGTTGTGCTTACGTGTCAAGTGTGGTGGTGGGGCGGGATCATATCAGGATGACCGCAATACTGAAGACAGTGCGAAAGTACCGGCCAAAGTCCGACTCCGCGGGACAACCAAGAAAACCAAAGACTATCTTTTCGCAGCTCAAGAGGACACGTGGCTTGGGAAGGCAGGACGATCTATTCACGGTTTTCCGCTCATCGCAAGCATCATCGGTGCCACTGTTACTCTTGCGGCGAAAGCATTGGCACTTAAATGGCATTGAGGGAAGGCAGAGTATTTTCCAAAAACTACTGTAAGCTAAAACCTTTGGCTCGACCGCGGAAGATTTTCGCTTATCGGACATCATGTTTTGGCGCCTCCGGTATTCAAGGCGACCAGGCAGCCGTTGTCATCGAAAGTTCCCGCGGCCTCTTGGCTTAGAAGCCGCGGTGGCCGGTCGTTACTATGGAAAAAATAGAGCCTGTTGAAATCCTGCAAAATAAAATCCAAGATCAGCGCTCTCCGGAAGTTCCTCCGGTGCGGGTATTGCTCCGTTCCAGACGTTCAATGTTTTGCCCATCTGGTGGAGCCGCAGGATGGCGTGGGGAAGCTTATTTTTAAGCTTCTCGCTTAGGGCGGATTGCGAAGATCAGTCCAGGGATGGTCAGCAAATGGCAGGATGGGAGGCTATGGGTGTGGCTACATCGTCATGCACGAAAAGAGCTTGAAAAGCATTCGTTACCGTGATTGAGCTATCTGAATAGCGATGTGACGATAACGTTGTCCGTCTTCCGTTGGCGAACGGCCACTATCGGGCCCCTCCCATCAAGTCCTGCACGGTGCGTACGTCCGCGTCTTCGCCACGGGCGCGACAAACCCACTACTTGTTTTCCTTCATCCCAAAACGCTGTATTCCAAGCCCGCTATCGACATGGCTTCAATATCGTCATGATTGTCCAAAACATCCGCGGTATAATGTTGCCCGCCTCGATGGCTTCTGGGATCTTCGTACAGCACCGGAGTAGAGAGACCAAGATCCATCTATAAAAACGAATGCGATTGGCGACTATGATGGACCAGCTGGTATCACCTTTGGCAATGCTGATCCGAGGTTGTATCGTTTCCAGACGGTAGGTATGTGTACGGTTCGGCCCGGGTAGTGTCAAGCCCTTGGATCGATCCGGCAGAGGCTGTTGTCACAGAAAGGATAGGAGGGGGCTCCACGAGAGCTTTCCATCCTAACCTCGATGGCTTGTACTCAGGCAAGGATGCCATGAACAGCTCAGGCGGGTTTCTTCCTGCAGTATCTCCAAATTAGCTTCCTATTCCGGACCGCAACTCAACCATCGCCAATGTATCAGGTCTCAAACAAGATCATCGCGGTATTCGCTCGCCCAGATCGGTCCAGACGCGATGACTTGTGTTGTGGGGAGAAGCTGACTTTTCCAGGGCGCGAGCGGGCCCGCGGCGCGGCCCGTACCTAACTTCGAGAGTGGACATCGTGGACAGTGCTGCAGGAAGTCGATGCACGAAGAAATACGGGGTAAATGGATGAGACGAGAAGGGGTGTCATGAGATTGCGATGGCGGCAGGTTTCTGGAAGCAGAACGGTGCTGTGCTCAAATTTTTCTGACAACGGCGGCGCATCTCCCCCACTTGAAAAAAGCAGAGTGCGTCTCGGGATTGTGGGATTCTTCGCGTCGTCGTTCCACACAACCAACGTCAACATTATTCAAACCTCCAAGACTCCTTATTCTTATTCAAGCCTGCATCCACGGCCGCATTGCGGCATCGCCATCACGCATCGTGCCTCGCACCACCAGCCCCGCCGGCTGTCCAGCCTTAGCCGACCGCGTACCGCTTGGCGACCCGGCTTTCCGTCCAGCCCGCCTCGCGCCACGCGTACTTCTCATCATCGAGATGACGAACGAAGACTCCCATCGACTCTGCTTTTAAAGACCTCAACATACCGCTTACACTCTTGCAACATGCCTTCGAAACACTGTTTGGTCGCGGAGAACACGACGTTGGATCCATTCGTGCTGGGAGGTTGACGGGGGGCCCATGGAGCTGCAAAACCGGAAGAAAGGGAATGCTGAAGTGCTGTCAAGCCTGATGATTATGAGTTCCATGTGAAGTCTTGGTGTTCACATCGCTATGGCGGGTCAAGTCGCGCGGATGGAAGAGTCACTAACGGCCTGGATGATTTCTTTGCACATTGGACCGGTTTGCTCTTCCCTTCGTCCTCAGTGGGCTCAGGCTTCGTGTACTTACGAAGCACCTCTTCTGTTGTTGTGGGTGGCTTTGACTCTACCTCCTGCCAACGTCCTAGATGTATAGAGGTTCGGTTGTAGGTGGGTAGGTAAGTAAGTCATATACTGATGCTGGTGTAATACTACAACAAGCAGGTCATGCTCCTTCAGCCTTAGCAGGCCGTGATTGGACGACTCATCGAGGCGGATATAAATGCGCCTTGCAACCAGAGCAGGGTCTGTCGCATTTGACACAAACAAGGCTTGGCCTTCCAATTTGTGATGAATTCAGACGTTGCCTCCCTCTGTATGACCACTGGGAGGGGGCTGGCAAAACGCGATTGCGACAACAACTTCAATTTGATATCTCCAGTAAGCCTACGTACGTTTTACCATCATGACATGACATTAGCTGACAACAGCAACAGCAAATACTCAAGTCCATTACTTCGCCACGGGTATGATCACCTTCAATCCGCAGGCCGCCGCTCAAAAACCAGTGTCAATCTGATTGCCACTTTATTGCCCACACATTTTTATGGCCTCATAAGGACCAGTGCGACGCTTTTTCACCGACAGCTGCTTGAAACACGACCGTTGCCTACTTGCCGGCGTTAACAGGAGCAGGAGCAGGAGCAACGGCCTGGACAGCAGCCTCAGCAGCAGCCACAACAGCCGCCGGAACAGCAGCCGGTGCAGCAGGTGGAACAGCAGCTAGAACAGCAGCCTGACCAGCGGCGACATGAGCAGCGGTAGCACGAACTGCAGCAGCCCTAGCGGCAGCAGCACGAGCGACAATAGCTGGGACATCGCGAGCGACAATGGCAGCAGCGACAGCGGGATCGCGAGGGGCGTAAGCCGGCGGCTGGCCCTGCTGGACGATAGGATGACCTTGAACGGGGCCGTTACCAGCAGCCGCGTTCAGAGCCTGGTGAAAAACAGCCGTTTGGTGGCTCAGCATCATCACCTAGGCCCGGAGCTGGTTGATCTGCTGCACCCGCTGCTCGATGGTCGGCAGTGCATGCTGAGTCAGAACCTGATGGGTATGAGTCCAGAGCTGGCTCTGCATCTCTGATCCCACATTCGACATCTGCATGAACTTGGTCACCAGAACCGTCATCTTATGGTACTGGTTCTGCTTCTCCTCCAGCTGCGGCATCTTCAGCGCCTCTGCTAGGTACGGCGTTGCAATCTTGACGGCCTTGGCTACGGCTTTCACGAACTTTCTGCGGCTGAACGGACCGCGAGTACGATCGCCGTTGTTAGAGATTGCTGTGTTCAGAGTTGTTAGAATTGAGCTGTGGCATGTGGGGAGAGGATTGGATGTACTCTGTTTTTGATGGTGCTTGCAATAGTCAGAGCCCGCAGCAGCGAACTTGCAACAAGGACTCTTCGTGAGAGTGACACCCTTGCACTGGCCAGCCATGATTGAGGGTTGATGGAGGTAAGTAATGATGACACAAAATGATGGTGATGGGGTTTCGTTTGATATGCGAGGTGACCACCCCGATAAAGTTTGAAGCTTGGAGGGTGAAGAAAGAGAGAGGAAGGGCGAAAGAAGCAGGCTTTTATAGGCGAGGAGAGGGAAGAGTTCGCCGAGACAGAGGGAGAGCGGCGCCCCGTCTGGATGTTTCACACACGGCGCGCGCTCCCCGCTCGAAAAACGGCGAACACCTGCACTGCCTCTTTGGAGGTCATCGGGAAGACCTCCGCCCTGGTATTCTCCTCTTTTTCACTGATCAAAGTAGACGGAAAATATCTAATGGTGCGGGCTACGGATAGATTTTGGCTTCATGTTCTTAGAGAAGGGCAGGAAGTGATTACTGCAACATCAAGAGCTGCTGGCTTTCATGACCCACGGCTTTGTAGGCCGAGCAGTGACCTTGTAGATAGAAAGTAGCATTATGAATTCTTTCCCGATTGTGAAGTGCTTGTCAAATCCATTAAGTCGACAATCTTCCCTACCAGCAATCCGCCGTTCCAAACGCAACCCAAGCTCCTCCGTCTTGTTGACATCGCTAGGTTCTACGGTCACAATGACGGGCTACATAGCGTTGGCAGAATAGTTAAACGGGTAATAATCCGATGGCACGATCCCGACGGGCTCCTCTTCTTTGCTAACCATACCGAGCAACAGTACCAGCACGAGCACCGCCGCCGCGACAGACATCACCACCTTGCCACGACCACCAACGGCCAGTGGAAGCTGGAGCAAATGCCGCCACTGCCGTAGCTGCAAGGCATCAAGAACGGATGGGAAGAATGGCAAACGCTGCCGTCAATACTTCGCCCACGCACTCCATGACCGTTTACCGCGTCTCCAGCGACGGAGGCGAAGTCGTTGTCTTTGTGAAGGATTTCAGCAACGCGGCCATCCGGACAGGGAGCCCGTCCATAACGATCGCGACCAGTGTTGTTGCTGTTTGCGGTACCCGGATCGATGAGAAAGGTGGACCAAGAGGACGAAAGCACCGACGCAAAACTCCGGTCGCTGAGTCGGAGGAGCGGTAGGAAAGCATGGAGGCGTCGTAGCGACGAGCAATGAAGTCACCGCTTCAAGCGCATACACGGAGGAGGGGACGAGGCGGCGTGCGTGAGCTAAAACAGCATTGTCAAGTGGCTGGCTGACGGCAAACCCGGCCACGAACGAGGCGACGCACATTGCAAAGGTGATGATGGGTCCGAGGAGGGGCAAGGTCGTATAGTACAAGCAGCAGGGAGGAACCATTAGAAGTAGCTGGCGAGGATTCAAAAGGTTGGAGTGTTTTCTGGCGGTATGGCAAGCAGATAGACATGTAAACGCCTAACTCCAAGACCCATCATCCATCGCAACAGTGCGTGAATCTCCCATCCCAATCAAGCCGACAACCCCAACAACCAGACCCTATCCCATCTCCCCAACAACAAAAACAAGATTGAAGGACCCGACACTCTCGCCCTGAAACGCTGTCCCGACGGGAAGCGAAACAGAGCGGCTCGCTCGCCCGCCCCGACGGTACGCTTTCGCTCCGCCTAGGTACAAACGGCGACGGAGGCCGGTCACTTCAGAAGCCTCTCTCAAACGCCGCGGGCGCGCATGCTGCTGTGAATGACTTGTACGTTCCTAACCAACACAATGAAAGCAACACTAATACTGACAGTGCACCCACGTAGGATCAGGGTCCTCGCGACCTCATCAACGCAAACGCAAACGCAAACGCCCCCCGGCCCTCTTGACCGAAGTCGCTTTCGAGCCAACCACGCCGCTCCATACCTACGCGGCCTACGCCCGATACCGCATACCGGCACCAGTGCCGCTCTATAATTTGTTGGCTTCGTGCTGTGCATATGTGCATAGAATACTGGCTGGTCGGGTGTGGTTTTGCAGTTCTGCAACCTTTCTACCGAACTAAGACGCACCCGCAAGCGAGGAAGAATGCTTTCATGGCCGGGTCATACGGGAGATGGTTCTTCGGCGCCTCCATCTTCACGGATATCTCCCTGCTGGGCCAGTGTCAAAGCATCGGATGATGGCAAGGATAATCTACAGAGTTGGGGCTTGCGGAGGCTTCGAAACCAGGAGGAGATGCTGCTCACCTTGCAGTTTTTCACATGGGCATTTACTTGGGAGGAGTGAGGTGAGAGCTGATTATGAGCTGTGACTACATACTATGAGTCTTGACCGGTCATTACTGCTATCTACCTAGTGAGAAACGTACATCAAACGCTAAGCACCCGTAAACCACGGAAAATCTGGATGTAAACAAACGAAACCCTTTCCCGAGATGTCCAAGCTTCCACAGAACCCGAACCAGAGCAGCTGATGTGCAGTCCAGCCGCCAGCACTAAGCCCAGGCGCTGAGTAGGGCCACGGTGAAGCTACCAGCAGCATAAAGCGCAATCGGAACGGCAATGTAGACCCCTAACTTATTGAAGGTCGCCAAACAGTCCGAGAAAAACCGAGTAGTAACAGAGTATGGAAAAAAGGTTCGGAGAGTGCTGCCTCAGTTCAATGAAGCGCAAGATAATGCTGTGGACGTAGAGGAAATAGACCAGGAAACACCAAGAGCCCGGAAGAGAAATCAGGCCACGGAGGGTTTTCGAAAAAGAGAAAGACTGCTCGGAAATGCATTAGCAACTTGCTTGGAATTTTGTAGAGCCACTTGGGTCGAAGGAAGCAAAGTATGCTTTACAGCTCCCGGATGACGCTTGGGTTTAGCACCTTTGGAGCGGACAAAGTGTCGGAGAGGCATTGAAGGAAAAGAAGAAGAGGTTTCTCATACCTGAGCTTCCTTGACAGGAAAGAACCTGTTTTGGCGTCTCAAAGACTGTGCCTTAGCTTTCTATCCACTACATCCCAACGCAACTTGCCGTCGATAAGTTGGTTGAGTTTCAGTTAGCCAAGGCTAAGAGAAGCACAGCCTCTAATAAGGAACTCAATCCTGTTTGTAGGTCTGACAGTTTCAATGGTGCTGGCACTGAAGGAAGGTCTCCCGAACTGATAAGAGGTCTTCCTGCAGCTCTTTGACAGCAAGCTTGAGAACGACGTTGATAATGTGACGCCTAGTTTCGATCCTGACGACGTGGTTGTATGCTTCGGCAATCCTCTCTTTCCGCAGCTGATATTCCAAGAGCGAGTTCGGTAAAAGACGCGGCAAAAGCCAAGCCCCGATTGCTGTGACACTGTTGACCTTGTTGCAAAACAACTTATACCACTCATGTATCTCTTCCATACGCCAAGGTTCCAAGCAGTGAATGTCCTTGTAGATTTGCGTTCGCTTCATGGCAAGTAGAATATCGACCATTTTCTTGTTGAACTGTAGATATTCGACGATTGAGTTCAACGTACTCCCAGGTTCGGTAACTTCTGCGATCATAGTTGCGGCGGAAGGTTTTAGATTGGGACCGAGAAAGCATGTATCTCCTCGCAGAACCAACGTTTGTAAGGTCTCGTTAGAGCAGATAGACGAGACGTCTTCAAGGTCGAAATAAGAGATGATGGCCTTCATGATTAGCTCAATGGAGGAACTACCTTGGTTCAAGGTGGTCAGGTCCGAGGATTTCAATCCAGAAATATATTTTGAGTCTCTAAAGGCCAGTTTATCCAGGTTTTCGACTTGTTCAAGACGGTTGCGTAGAGCCTCTTCGAGCTGTAAGAATTTAGGGTGTTCTTCGGCAAGTCGGTCCTGTAAACGTTCATACAGAAAAAGTGACATGTTATCTTTCGGCCTGTACGAGCTGATATCCTCACGCAGATTCTTGAAGCTTGACATGGTCTGACAGATAGTCTTGCTGATGCGGGTCCAGTTGAAGGGCTCAAGGATCAACCCATCATCATTCTCTCTGATGTACTCTTTCCAAAGCTCCTCAGCAACTGGAACAGGATCCAGCTGAACAATTGGAATGGGCTGAAGCGGGTTCGAAGCGTTGAAGTTGACGATGGAATGGAGGTCACCGACCGTATTCCTGCAAAGAAAAACCTCAAGCGCCAACTTGGCGAAGAATGCCAGAGAGAGCACTTTGATGAACAGTGTCGATCGAGCCCTGTTGTTACCCTCGTTGGCAATGGTGCGCCTGTTCCTAGGAGTCCTAAATCCAGTGTCCATATCGTTGTCGTTATCGGCCTCCATGGTGGATGTTGCTCAGGTCTGATGCTGTTGAAAGTTATGACGATATGAGGCGGGCGTTGGCGTTTGCGTCGTCGGAGGCGGTAGCAACCTCAGAGCTTGAGGGGTAGAGAGAGAAGGTTTCATGGCGAAAAGGGCTGGCGGCTTTATAGGCGGGTATTTGGTAAGCGAATGAGGGAAGGGCCTGTAAAAGAAAGTTCTACGCACTGCCCGTGAAGGGGATATGTTAAAGATGAAGCGTCGGTGTGGCGTCCCAACGCGCCACAGCTGTCAGGCACCATGACGTTTTGCTTGTGGCGCCTCCCAGTGCGCACCTAGGCATAGGTAGATATTTGCTCCCGACTGCCTACCCAGCCTCCAACCCATCGGAACCAACAACCAGAAGAGCATCTCTTGACCCGTGATCCTGAATCTAGTCTAGCAACCTGGAGCGCTTCCCAGAGCCTAAGTAATCAGCGGATCTTCCGACCGTACCTGACCAAGGCGCGCCCTGCACTTTACGAAAACGCGACAAAGACGCATCCTCTTGCAGCCAGCGTGATTTTCGCCGGTAACAGTTCCAGCAGCATAGCATCAGCGGACGAAGAGGGGCCTCTCGAGCTTCACCCAGCAGCATCGACTGCTCTCCCGGCACCACCACTTCCACAACCCACATCATCACCGCCACCATCGGCTAAAATCTCCATGCCCTGGCCTGCAAGCAGCCTTCGGATGTGTGGTGTTGGGACGAGTTGGAGCGAGATGCGGTCGTGACGGTTGAGCTGACGCGCGGGCTCTTCCAGGACATGATGACCGTCAAGGACACCTGCACAACCAAGAAGGGTATCCATCAGAAACAGCACCTTACTCATTGCCCCGTGCATCTGGGCTATGATTTGATTTATGATCGTGAAATTCGAGTGCGGACTGGTAAAGTGATCCGCCGAGGGAGCCATGCGGTCAGTGCCCGTTCCGAGCTGACCACCTTTACCCTCCCACTTGGCTGAACCATATTCCTCGCTCGCGATAAAGCGCTTTCCGACCTTTCTAGATATTACTCTCTACAGTGCTACTCCTACTGAGCCCACCACAAATCTCCGCGCCTGTCACGGTGTCACTGTCTTGCATCACGGGGCCCAAAAGCCAGCGCCACCAACTCCGTGTAGCTCTCTTCCCGGCGCGTTCTCTAAAGTTCCTAGTTCTTAAAAAAGACAAAATAGGTTTCATTTAATGTATAGCCAGCATTTAGTTCGCGGCTGTTATAGATAGAGAGCAAAAAAATATAAAAATTATTTTGCGAACATTTAAAGTCTGCGAAGCAAAAAGTCAGGCCAGGAGCCCTATAAACTCGGGTACCGAGTTTCCCCAGTGTAGTGAATAGTAAACTATATCAGACACTGTGGTTCGAACTTAAGATCTCCAGGTTGTAACAACTTGAAGACCAAGTACATGGAACTTTTAAGAATTGCCACTAAGCCAGACGACCAGTACTGTTCTGACTAACAGCTCGCTGCGACAAATTATATAGATGGTGCCTTGTACTGGATTGCAAATGCGCTATCTGCGCCTGTGTATGCCCTTTCGCAGAGACCTGACCGCGACATCCATCCCGTGCTTCCTATGTCATCGCGTGTTTCCACGGAAGTCAACCCTTCCATCCACCAACGCTTTATGATCAAGATTCTGTGACTTTCCAATTACGCACAAGAGTAGTTCTCTGCACAAGAACGTCTTCAATAACAACACCAACAGCTTACGCTGCCATCTGTCTCTTCGGCTCGTCAGATCGCTAGGCTGTAAACAGACCATATGCGCAATCACCGACCCATGTCAACCTTTCATGTCCTTCTCACGAATCCTCATCCGACACTGCTCCCTCCACCTAATCAAGTTCGCCTACATCTTCAGTATAGCCTCATCCTGCGTAGCCTAAACCTCATAAAACCCTCCCAGTTTCCCATAGCTTCTTCGAACAGCGAGCCCGTCTGGACGCCTCGACGACCCTTGGCTTCCAGCTACATAGACAACGCGCGAAAGCGAGGCATCCCAAGATGCACTAGTCGCTCCCACTGCGAGTGTGCGGTCTTCGTTGCCCTGCACCCGCGAGGGGGCATGGGTAGGATATAAGAGGTACCTCAAAAGTCGTATAGGAGCCCTCGAACAAACTGGTGGTACCGTCGGCAGAGTACGAAGTCGCACGAGATACACAATACACAGATGGGCCAGAGGAGTTTGTCTTCTATTCACGGGATGAAGCCAGACAAGGAGCAGCAGGGACAATGTGCTTGTCAACGGAAGCAGAGGAAATTACAAGCGTGAAGAGGGACAATTCGCGGCCATATATCGCGCCTGATAGTAGGCAAGTGCTATCACACTAATTCTGGATGCTGGCTGTCCGAACTATGCACTGTTCTCCGAAGCACAAACGAGCACAGCGCACAAGAGCCGCACGCACGCTCCCAACTATGCTGGTTCTCTGTGACCATGACGTGACGGTCATCGCTCAACACGCCCTCCGCTCCACGTCCCACGCTCCGTTGAAGCCTCCTCTCAGGTACTCCCGCATGTAGCACTGCCTCTTGCCTCTCACAGCCCCAACAACCAAGATCATCCACCACTACAGGCCATAATCTCTACAAAATTTCCGGGCCTAGAAGCGCACATCACTCGGCACGGCTCTGCCTCGTGCCCCGATCCGCGCGATGAAGCGCGCACCTTCAGGCGGCGCGGAAATTGGGGTACTGAGGTGGCGGCAGGAGGCGGCACTTGCGCTTGCGGGTGCGTAAGTTGGGCTGGTCGGAGATGGGAGTTTTGGATGTACGGTTTGGTGTGTGGTGCGCTGGGGCGCGGGAAGGGGTGTCGGTTTTTGTGGCGGGTTGTGAAGTGTGGGGATGCGCTGGGTCGTTGTCCGGTGAGTACTGGGGAGTCCAGCCTAGCCGTTTGGACTGTGCGAATACGTCGCAAGATCTCCATTTTTCTGTGCTTGAAAATGACTTTGCAGACTTCTGGTCACCTAGGTATACTGTGGGTTTGCGAGTGGGCGCTGGCGGCCCAGCAGCGCGCCGCGTTTTCGTTGCATTGGCGCGAGCCAACCAGCAAAGTCAATCCTCACGGTGCGCAAAACCATCACTCCTTTTCCTCCATACACAGCAAACTGCTGCCAGCACTGCCGTGCAGGGCGCCGTCTTGTAGCTCTTTCCAGAGCTTTCCCCATCGTGCCGAACCCCGCCTTCCCAATGGTCTGACCTTTCTTCCCCGCCTTGCGGCGTGGGCGGCGGCGCTACGGCGCGACGGTTCGTTCTGACCAGCATACTACGGCGTGTGTAATACGCATTGCACGCCACTGTTGCGCAGCGCTTCGATCTGAATCGGCTTCTGCCGCTTGTACTCCGTCCCAGTGCGTTGCTCCAGATGAGGGGCGTGACGACCGTTGGCGGTGCGGGAGGCCCCGGCGCTTTTTACCAAGGCGCGTCGTAATGCTTGTAGAGCGCCGGGTGTTACGCTGCCAGAATTGGATGGTGTCGCGGCCTTGGTATGAAAGGAGAAGATACGTAGGAAGCTGGTGAGGTTTCGAGGCTGACGCAAGAGGGCTGCGGCAATGATTAACGATTTCTAGCTGAAAACCATCTCGTTAGCGGCCGTGCTGCAGGACCCCATGCTCGGGTTCTCAGAGATTTAAGAAAATCCGGTCGTCTTGCGCGTGGTGATGTGCAATGGGCCCACACAGCAACTCCACCCACAACGTGATTCCGACCCTCAGGCTTCAGCAGCGTCATCGCATCTCCCAGCGCCCGCAGCTCCTCCATACTGTATGTATGCAACAAAGCCGCCATGGTCGTGTTGTCGGCAAGCGTGGACGTCCGGCGCCAGGCGTCCCATTCCCGCGTCCCGCTCCACGCCGTCGCGTCTAGCGCGCCGCCGTCGTCGATCGACTTTCCTTACCCGGAATAGCGGTGCCCACCCTTACGCAAGGAGTGGATCGGTTGGGAAGCTTGGTGCGACAGGGCGGGCTGTGTCAGCTACGGCTGCGGGGTCAGGTCGGATGGTGGTTCGGTGGCGATTTCGGTGCGGGTGTCGTGGTGTTGCGCTTCAGCGTGGTAGGGTCATCTGTTTTCGTTGGTCAGTGCGACGTTTGTCTGGGCCAGGGATGAGGGAAAACTTACTTGGCTCGCGATTTTGCGCATCAGATGTGTTGGTGCTGGTGGATTGCGCTGATGGTCTGTCTACTGGTCTGGTTTGCGGAGATGGTGTTGCGTTCGCCGTTGTTTGGAGCTCGCTCACTTTTCTTTTTTTTTCCACTCCGATCCCTGCTGCCGCTTCTCGTTGTCGCGGTTCTCGTTCGTTGCTTCAGCTTTCAAGACCGGGACGAAGCATGCCGCAGTACACTTCGATTTTGGCTCCCCCTCCCACTAGCCCTCCATCACCTCTCCTTCAGTCTTTAGAAAAACCCACCCCTATCAGAGATCTCCGCCTCGCCTCCCTCAGCATTTGTCCTGGCTTCGCTGCCCATCGATCTCAACTACTGCAAATTGCAGCCTGCTGCGCGCCAACGCCATTACGCTCCGCGTTTGACTGCGAATTTTTGAGAGAGCAATAACCGCTGATCGAAAACCAAGGTTCTATCGAAGGTTCCGCGCACATCACCACAGCATTCAGCCTTCAACGACTCTACATACAACTCGCTTGCAGTGTACGACATGACAGCGACAGCCGCAGCGGCAGCGGTAGCGATGGCTTCGCGAGAAATCCGCTCCCGACATGACAACCACCGTGTTCCGTGGTAATGACTATCGGTGGGGAAAGACTAGTTGAGAAAGTCGTAGCGATCAGGACAAAGAGCCTTTTCCAAAAATGAAGGATGCTACCCCTGCCAAGAGCTGTGGACGGACAAGCGACGAAGACGTCATATCCACTACAACAAAGGAAGCCCATGGAGACGAAAGTCCCGAACGTACGAACTCGGAAATAAGACAGCCGTTTATGAGGGCTTGGATTTTCGCAGTATCTTGGTAATATTTGAGAGAGGACGACTTTTTGTTCATTTACCCATTCCCTTAGATTATCTCCGCTTCTAACGTTTTGCCACAGCAGTTTGAGTACTACTTGTCGCACCCACCACCTTGCTGTCGCCTACAAGCAGACCGGCTACAACGTTTGAGCCGACCAACAGTTTTCATCTGTTACAAAGCCATTTGCCAGTACATCTGACAACGTCACTTGCGGCCGCTTAAGCACCTCCGACCCAATGGCACCACCAAGTCCTTCAATAAATGTAATGTATACAGTAGTGATGATTGCAATCATCGGCATCCTCCTCTCCTCAATCATCAACAACACCACCAGCCTCCCTGTCGCACATGCGACGTCATTGTCCTCGACAAAGAGTCCAGAAACAACGATCCCGCAATCACCACTCTCACCACAAGCCGCCGTAATGGGCGTAGAGCAGCTCTTCATGATACTCAAGGCGGAGGAAGATACACTGAAGGCCTTTGGAGCTACAAAACCCACCGCATCTTCGAAGAAGGAAAGAAGAATAGAGGTGAAGCTATGCGAGGCGAGGGTACAAGAACGTTGGGAAAAGCTGAATGATGCTTGGAAGAGTGTGGAGAAGCAGGCTCTGCAGAAACCGGTTTCGTTCCTCTCCAGCCGGCCGCCTGGATCTCGTCTTACAAGGCAAGAGCTGACGGATCTGATACGCATGATGGGAAAGTTGAAAGATGCGGCGTTGTGGGAGTGTCGTGGGTGGAAGGAAAAGGACAGTGCTCCACAGAGCATTGTGCACGGCATGCTTGGTCGGAAAAAGCAGCGGAGAAGATGTTGGCCCTTTTGAAGATCTCGAAATAACCATTGAACCTACATTACGAGGCGGGTGTATTGTCAGTGACAGGCTTCGCCCCGCTGTGCTCAACACTAGGATGGCGAGCATTGGCTTTGAGGTCGAACTGTCCGAAATCCCAACCCACAAACCGACTGTCCCATACTACTCAGCTCTCACCACTGGAAGATTCACGTCCTCAAGTGTATGGCTTCAAAACTGCTCTTCAAAGCAGGCTTCACCAACCAGAGAACGAAGTTGCTCATCACTATGCGCCATCCTAACGCTGTCCTTGCGCCACCGCCGCCAATTGCTGCAGTGTGTTAAACATCCGCGCGAATGATCGTAGCGCCTTGTTTCTTTGTGTTCACCTCGCCTATTTCCCGTCAGATCCGTTGGAACTGGGGACCAGCTGACACTCTATCTTCCTCTTTGATCTTGATCCAATCATCCTCACACAAAATTCATGGCAGGCATGAACGACATGGGAGCCCAAACACTTGCGCGCGAGAGTAACTCATTCGTGTACACGATACTAGCTATAGAACCCCCTAAAAACCGCATAACAGCCCCAAGAAAAGCCGCTGCCAGTTCCTCAGGACGGACAAAAAATCTGCAAGTCAGGGTTCTTGGGAGGCGCGCAACCGGTCTTGTCACTGCGTTCATAGCAGCCGTTCGCGCACTTGCAGAAGCGTTCAAGACCCCTATTGGCGGTTAGGATAGTTTCTAAACATACGAGCAGCGTAAATAGGCAGTTTACGGAATGTTTGAAGTGCGCGTATGGCATGGGTACACTACAGCGACGACTGTAGTCGCAAGTGTAAGGGTACCACCGAACAATGTGAGAAGTTTCATTGTCGTTGATTTGAATGTGAAGGCCCGGTGTAATGATAACGGAATGGATATAAAGTCTTATGTGGTGCGGAGATACTGGGCCAACGCTAAAATCCAGGAGTGCACTGCTGGTTTAAATACCTAACTTCTGCACCACAACGGAACGATTTGGTTACAAGCGTGGTGGCATAACAGAGCTGCAAGGTCGCCTAACGCATGTTTCTGAACTAGGTGTAACCAAGGCTTGACATTATCTGGTAAGGAAAATGTAGGCGTCTCACTGTGTCACGGGCAGTAAGCAGAGAGAATGAGACATGAGCTCATGCTGCCTCGGCCCTTGCTTCTATGGCTTCGTGGCTCCGCACTACCGTAAGCTGACCCAGCAAGGCTGAGACTCTTGGTGTTGATCTGCGAGAAGTTTAGGCCCGAAGGTACAAAAGGTTGTCCGCTTTACTGCCAATGGCCTGGACTTCACGACTTGGGAAAACACGATGGTAGAAAGGGAAAATTGAATGGGCCAGCAATACCTCAGTCGGCTAAAACAAAGCCGCCCAAGCCGACTGGAGCCTTGGAAGTGTCGCCAGCAGTGGATTGGCACTTCAAAGTGTTAGCCAGTTTTGTACTTAAGGTTTAGGTCTTGCGTTGGAATGATGCTTATGCCGTGGGCACTCTTTTAACTTTTCACTTTCTTTCTTTACAAAGTAACCACTTGAATTGAATTCGTCAACATGTTCCTTAAGACGGGTTGACGGTTGTGACTATGCGGCTTAAGAGTCAGAGCACTATTCTTTGCCTTATTCTTACTTCTGATACCATTGGTTGGGACGTTATTCATGTAACATCCATACCTAATAGCTTGAAAACCAATCAACGACGACAAAAACAGACCGCCATCGAGATACATGTTGTACTTCAGTGAGTATGCGTGAGAGCTGATTTTGATGGAACAAAGCCCGTTCCATCATGTTGCTCGGTAGGATAGACAGAGATGTGTTCAAGTTGCAGGTGTTCTTTCAAGAAATCCAGATCAACTCCCAACGCCTCGGCCAAGACCCAACGTTGACTCCGTTATTCCAATTTACCAAGACCATCCTGTTCAGCCTGCTCTAAGAGAGCTGGACTATGCCTTCTTTTTGACTGTTAGCCATTTCTGGACCGCCAAAAGTTCCGATGGTTTTAAGATCATCGCTATCCCACAACTTGGACAACCTCGCAAACCTATATCTGTGTCAGCTTCCCTCCATGGCGTAGGATACGTCACAGGAACTTACAACGGCCAATCCATTGCAGGAGCCTGATCGATCTGAGCTTGCTCGGCGGACACAACCGGGAGTGGCTCGTAGATGAGATACGCGACGATTCGGAATAACGCCTCGGCAAGGCGAAAGAAGGCCGTAAAAACAAGCATGAGAACATGGCTGAATAGCCACCAGACAGCGTAAACTTGAGCCATAGCCATGTAAGCTTCGTATAACAGGGTTGCGACGTCCATCGCGGCGTCCGGAGTTATCAACTTTTCAGGCGTCGTGGTGGACCAGAAGTATTTGAACTTGAAAGTCATCAGCCCGACCTTGTAGGCCGTTGCACCACTAGCCACTGCAAACATCGCGCCCAGAGAAATCCTGTCAGTCGGCATCGGCAAATGCGCTTTCATGTGTTCCAGCAGGTGCTTGACGTATGCCCAAACTAGGAAAGACGATAGAACGACAAGGACCACATTGAAGATTTTGATCGGCATGGTGTTCCGTTGATGTGGTGGAGCTCCTGGAAGGATTTTAGGACAAGAAGTGGATAGTGCTGCCGGCGAAGGGATTGGGCTTATATGCTGCGAGTAGAGGTTGAACAGACATGCAAACTCCACACTCTACACTGGAGCTTTATTGGAAGCTTCATATGGGGCTGCTTCCAACAAATAATGAACGCACATGGAGCTCTGGGCAAAGTTCAAACAGTTTCACGCAGCTGCGGTGTGAGCAAACGCGGCATGCGGGTTCCCGTCAGTCTGTGTTTGCTTCGCTTGACGGGAGTCGGCAGCTGTGTGAAGCCACGAAGCATCGTCATTGTCCATCGTAAAGCACGCCGATCGCGCCGCCACGATGCGCTCTCCCTCACCACCCACCACCAACCTCCACTCCCGAAACGCACTAGACAGACCAGCGAAAATGCCGTCAAACGCCTTTCTCATCGATATCTCCATTCTGATGCTCGCCCTCTACGCTGTCCTAACGGTCACTGTATCAAACGTCCAACCCTTCTTCGTAGGCATCCGAGCAATGGGGCTTCGCAACCTCGTGAAAAGACAGCGCAGAGCTTACACCAATATTGCATTATAGTATGTTGTGAAAATTGTCGGAAACGCCATCTTCAACATCAACTACTACAAGGTTGCGAAAGTCCAACTCGAGTTCTCGCTCCGTTCCATCGCGGCCACTGATATGCTGCTTGCCGCCTTAATTACGCCCCCGGAGTTTACCGAATATACTATCAGGTTGAGTGGATCCCTCTGTTGGGAGCTGTTTTGCTTGCAGTTTGACATTGTCGGCGATGTCATTGTCGTCCTGTCCTGTCTTCTCTGGGACTCTGTCCTGTTCGTCTGGGGATGCGTTTGCCCGCCTCGGATGCCTTCCCCGGTGCGTGGAGAGCGTTGAGGTTGAGTGGTCTCGGCGGATGTACCATTTATTTTGAGGGAAGGTGAGCTGGCTTCGGGTTGGAGCAATGGACTGAGATAGCATGGCCAGTTGTGAGGAGATGACGTGGATAGATTATGAGCGGAACGAATGTAAAATAGCTTTCGTCACGGTCAAGCGAGTCTCACCGTCTATTGAGATAGAGAAGGGAACAAGCAGTGTCCATGTAATGCTCCTTGTCTAGCTATATGTCTAAGCCTTGACTATGAAGGAAAGGGGCTTAGAGCGTATACCTACTACAAGTATTTTAACTAGCTTGCTTCTTCTACTGTGCACTGTGTTCATTATCTCGTTAGGCTGTGAATACCGCCTGATGGTGACGGACGTTACTCTTTGTGGTCAGTCACGCAGAGTTTCCTGGGACTTGCGGAGGTTCGCCGCAGTTGGGCCGTGTCGCCCGCCGTAACCCGCCTGCCGTAGCGCGCTACGGTGACCTCTACAACCGTGATGGGAGGGTCCGCAGGCAACAACAACATCACGGTTGCGAATTCCCCGCTCTGTCCTTCATCATCGTCCTCTATCTCGCTTCAACGTGACTGCGTACAACCAGATATGGAACACGATCGCGACGCGTCTGTAAAAGTAAAGTTTACCTTGATGGTTGCTACCTTTCCCTTTGCTGGCATCCCGCGTCCGCGCTCCGCTTTCTGGATTTGAGGGCCAAAGTTAGACGGTAAGTGTAAAACCTCCGCAAGATTTTTTCATTTCATTTTTCGTTGATTCCCCATATAGATGGCGTTACAGTTGCTCCATCTCCCCGTAGAGCTGCTGCGCCGTGTAGTTGAATGCACAGCGGAGCCGTCCGGTGAAGTAGACAGCTACGCGCAACTCGTCGCGCGTAAAGATGGCCTTGAAACGCTCAGAAGCCTACGCCTCGTCTGCAAGACGCTTTCGACCATCACCACACCTGTTCTCTTCCAGACCGTTGGCGTGCATCCCTCGTTTCCTCAGGACGCCCCGCAGGAAAGCGTGGAACGATACAACCGGATTCTGGAGCACGAGGAGCTAAGGAAACACGTTCGCTCTGTGCATTTCGACACTTTTGAAGTGGTTAGTACAGACCTCGGCCATGTTCGGCTTCCAAATGGTCCTCTGACACGCTACAGAAACCGATCCGCGCATATTTACGGGGTCGGGGGGTCAGCGAAGAATATCTACAATCGCTGAGCCGGCTCAAGGAGTTTCCGAACCTGAATGCAGCCATGCTGAGGTTCTCTCAGAATTGGATTGCAGGTGAGCGGGCTCAGCCACAGCAGAGTTATGCTTTCAGCCGGCCCATCAGGGAAGCATTTTGCAAAGCGCTGACGGATCCGCTTACGCGTGACGTCAAACACATTTCGCTGCAGAACATCCTAGCAAATCCCCGCAGCTTGACGGAGCTCGAAGATCACGTGCCTATCCTCACTCGAGTCTCATCTTTCACGCTCAGCATCATCGGAAGCCAAGGCGACAGAGGGCTTCGGAGCCCGTACATATTTCAACACCGGTACGCAGATTCCATCAAGAGACTACGTGCCGCGTTTGCTAAGCTCGTCTCAGATACCTACCCTTCTTCATGCTCCTCCCCAACTGGCTAGCTTCCGCCTCCACCAACCTAACCCATCTCGCGCTCTACTTCTTTGCCGACTGGACCTACAACTTCTTTCCCCCGCTCGAGCTGCAGAAGGTGCACTTCCCGCACCTGCACACCCTTGCCCTGGGCGACTACGCAATCGCGCGCTGCGCACACGTTGACTGGATCACAGGGCACGGGCGCACGCTGCGTCGGCTCTTCCTCCACCACTGCCCCATCATCGTGTACCGCATCATCTACCCGCCCTTCGCGGTCCCGGTCTCCGATCCTGAAGGCGTGGAGCTGCATGCGGACGAGGGCCAGCATCCGCACCGGCTCCTGCAGCTCGTCAACTTTAACTCTAGCTCTCGCCCCCGAGCGACGCAGTTCACGTCGCTGCGCTGGGCTGATGTCTTTGCACGATTGGGGGCTGAGCTGCCTCGCCTCGAGGAGTTCCGCTTCGGTGCATGCAATGACGACGTCCGCAACATGTCGGACGCGGAGGTGTACCTGAACATGAAGACGGAGTTGTATGAGTGGCGGTACAAGTATTTCGACTCGATGCGACCAGGGCCGATGTATGTACCTATAAGGAGGGCGAGAGAGGCGGGCAGGTTCAGCCCAACGGAGGGAAGCGAGACAGATGCAGGGAAGCAGTTTAGCGGGTTTTTGGGGGAGGTGCAGAAGGGGGACGTGGATAGGGAGGATGGGCGGGCGTTGATGAAGCTCTGTAGGGGAAAGAGAGGGGGGTGTGGTGAAGAGGGAGTCGTGTTTGTATGAGTTGTTGGAGGTGTTTTGTTGCTTCGCAATTTTTTTAGGCTTCTGAAGTACTTTTACACACCTACACGTCTATGTCCGCGCACTCTTCCAAACATTCTTCACTCCTCATGCCGTTTTCTCTTCGTAGCTACTGAAGATAATCAAATCATAACGTAAAAGCCGTTTATACCTTCCAGGGAGCAACCTGCAGGCTTAGTAGGACTAAATTAACAGGCGGGCAAGGGGCGAGCAAGACAATCAAAAGAAGGGGGGTAACTTATCTGTTATCACTGTTGCAAGAACTATGCGGCGGGGAGCAGCGTATTCGTATTCGCACAATACGCCAGCGCGAGTGCACTTTCTACAGCCGTCTTCGCGTCCATCGCAGAACCTATCTACTTTCGCAGAGATGCATCGCTCCAAAAGCTGATGCCTTTCAAGCGCGCTTGCGATTGTGTGCATGTATCTACTACTGCGCCGGCACGCCCCCGCCTCCGCGGCCCTGACGCGCTGAACGAAACACGACACGCGCCACACACCACTTCACGGCATTAACGAACGGCCCACGCCTGCTGCCCGCCACCACCCCACAAAGCCACATGCTTGCGCCTCGATCGAGCGTTCCTGGTGATGGCGATTGCGACTGACCCGCCCGGCCTTCATTCACCGCCTCCCGAGTCCCGCCTTGCCGCCGCATCTCCAGAAATAGCATCAGGCCATGAGTGCCGGAGCTACAGTCAAGAGGGGGCCATCTGGATACGTTGGGAAGGTCACGGCGAGGAGATGCAATTTCCTTCGGCACTATTGTTCCGCCGCGTCGTTGAGTGGTAGGAAACATGTGGTGTGGTTGTCTGCTTTGGCTGCCGAGTCGTCCTTTTGGGCAGGCCTCGCCGTTTCGTGCGGTAGGCCTTGTTCCGCTAGGCAGATCTTGCTCCGCTAAACAGGCCTCGCTCCACCAGACAGGCCTCGTTACACTCGGCCTCGGCAGACCGTCGTTCGGCCCACGCTTACGGCGGAGGCTTATGGTGGGGGACATCTCACGCGCCCCGCATCGCGCCAGTGCGCTTGACGAACACCACGCTTTGGGGTGACGGATGCTCGCCATCTGGCGAATCCCCCGCGGTCTAGGCCTGATTTGGCGGCGTGGTCAGCCGAATAGAGAATGAAGGACTCCGGACGGGCAGCCCGCCCGCACTGTATAAGGAGAGTCGGGCCCGCCGCCCTAGCGCAAAGGTGCCCGTACTTTGAGATGAAATGTTTCATGGCGGGCGGCAAACGCCATGGCAATCTACCTGCGACAGAGCGGTAATTGTGCTCGCGCTCAGAGATGTAGTATATAACACCAAGGTAAATCCATCACGAAGAATCTCTAGCCGACCGCCATACGTCCTCCGCCCCAGTCCATTCATTCGCTTCTTCACCAACACCAGAGACCGGTTCTCTCAGACGCTCTTTCCCCCACAAGCAGCAAACATGCGCGCCTTCACGACCCTCGCCGCGGCCTCGGCCCTCGCTCTGGAAGCGTCAGCCATGGAGTACACGACGTTCGGCAACGGGTTCTATTCGGGCCCGACAACGGTCGACGACGTGTACATCACGAAAGTGACGTACAGCACGGTGCCGCCGGCGACGCCGTGCGGCGCGCACACGGGCACCCCGCAGGAGGAGCTGAGCTTCTGGTGCGGGGTGCAGCCGCGCGGCGACGACGTCGAGAACCTGGCCCTCATCCAGCCCATCTTCAACTGGGCGCCGAACCAGGAGCTCACGGGCTGCAAGGGCGCCACTGCCGACCAGTGGTGCGTCACGGCTAGCTCGTACTCGCCCGAGGGCCAGAACGGGCAGGCCTACGTCCCTGTGCCGCAGGGCGCCAAGGTCGACTTTGAGAGTACGTTGCCCCGCACTCGTCCACACCCCCACTACAGAGCGCTCTCAAACTAACCGCACCCACACACGCAGTCTCGATCAACGCCACCACCTCCATGATCGACCAATACGTCTACATCGACGGCGCCCTCGTCTCCTACCAAGCCGACAACAAGGGCGTCCAGCCCGTCGAGTTCTACGCCGAGAACGAGTGCGTCGGTGGCTACGAGTGCGGCACCCTGGCCGGCTATGCCTGGACCGACGTGACGGTGCACCTGTCGGGCGCGGACCCGGCCTACCCGTTCACGTTCAACGGCGCGACGTCTTCGGGCGCCAAGACCAGCGATGGCGGCAAGACGTGGACGGTCAAGGAGATCAAGGTCGCCAAGGACTATTTCTATGAGGGCGGCGAGAGGAAGGAGTGTCAGGCTTAGAGGGGTTGAGGTGGAGATGGTGAGAGGGGTGCTTGGGGATGGTGCTGTGGGGAGGGTGGAACGGATGAGTGTGCGTGTTCGTGTGTGTTTGTGCAGCTGCTGCATAGGTACTGGTGCAAGCGTAAGAGTGAGCGAGGTCCGTGTATCGCGATATGCGGGTGCGGCGGATAGGCTGTGTGCTGCGCCGAAGGGCGTTCAAGCTCAGGCAATGGAGAATGAAGAATCTTTTGCGGATATAAATACAGTGCATGAAAAGACGCTCTTCAACCACCAACCCCCCTCACACAAAACTACACACCGCCTCAAGCCTCCAGCCCCTCAAGCTGCGCCCTCACCCCATCCAAATACCACGCAAAGTCACCGTTGCCTCCCTCCTCCCTCTCGGTGGTCCCATCGCCCAGCCACCTAAATCGGTTCCCACTTCTATACCTAATGTCGAAGTGCTCGCCGCCGACGCTGTCCAAGCACTCCTTGAAATGCAGGATCGTGCCCGCGTAAGGCCCCGTCACCCACCCGGCCGCTTTGCCGTTCTTGTACCACGACACGCAGTCGTTGGCCCAGACGGTGCGCTTGAGGAATTCTTGCGCGTAGACGTTGAAGTCGGCGACAGATGCGGGGAGGGGGTCGATGGATCTGTGAGGCTGCGTTAGTGGCGTGTTGGGGGAAGGAAAAAGTGGAAGGGAAAGGCGACGTACTTGATGTCCTCGGTAGCGATCTTCTTCGCCCACCGCAAAATATAGTCGCACGTCCAGCTCAGCTGCGTCAGCACGCTGCCGTGACTGACGGGGCAGTTCGGCCCGTTGAACATGAAGTAATTCGGCATGCCATCGACCTGGACAGCGAAGAACGCCTGCGGATTCACCTTCCAGCGCTCCTCGAGCGTCGCGCCGCCGCGGCCCACCAGCCGCCAGCTCGGCACAAACGACGTGTCGAAGCCCGTCGCGCACACAATCATGTCGTACGCCTCCTCGTTGCCATCGGTCGTCTGGATCCCCTTCTCCGTGATGCGGCTGATCGGCGTCCACTCCATCGTGCAGTTCTCGTGCTTGAAGGCCTCGATGTACCCGTCGCCTGGGCTGAGGCGCCGGCATCCGGGCCGGAAGGCCGGGATGTGCTCGCTGGGGTTCAACGCGGGGTTGTCCTTCATGCGCTCCGTCATCTGCGCTTCGCAGGCTTCTTTCAGCATCTGCTGGGCTGGGTGATCGTTGCACATGGCGTAGAAGAAGCCGTTGACGCTTTGGTGGGGTTAGCTTTTGTCCCCCTCTCTCTTCCATCTATCCCTTTCACTTACCTTGCTTCGAGCTCCTTCCGGTACTGGTAGTGGTGCTCAGGGTCTTCGCGGAAACGCTTCTTCTCTTCCTCGCTGAAGGCAAAGTTGTTGCCGTCTCTCGCCTTGTCCGCGCAGAAGTTGACGGATACCCACGTTGGGTTCCGGACGTAGTTGACGAGCTTTGAGACCTTGGGCTGCATTGCGGGCACGCACTGAAGGCCGGATGAGCCGTTTCCGATCACAGCCACCTTCTTGTCAGACCAGTCGTAGGAATCGTCCCTGCGGTAATGAGTCAACATTGGACTTCTAAATCATCAGAAGCCAGCCTACCAGTTTGCAGTGTGGACCAATTTGCCCTTGAAGTCGGATAGCCCTTCAATTGAAGGCCACTTCCACTTGCTAAAAAGCATTACAGATTAGAAAATCTCCAGAAGCAACCAGGAACACAAGACTCACTTCAAGAAACCCGCGCCGTTGACCAGGATATCCGCTTCATCCTCCTTAAAAACGCCATTCTGCTCCAGCTTCACCCGCCACTTGCCAACACTCTCGGCCCAAACAGCTTCGACGATGCGGGAGTTGAACTGGACCTTCTCATCTAGGCCCCACTTCTTTACAGTGCGTTTGATGTACTGCTGAATCTCGGGTCCAGGGACGTAGAACTTGGACCAGTCGGGGTTGGGCTCGAAGAGAAAGGTGTACGCGTGCGACGGAATGTCACATCCAACGCCCGGGTATCTGTTCTCAAACCACGTTCCACCGACATCCGTGTTCTTCTCGTAGATGGTCAGGTCCACCATATCGGCCAGCTTGTACTCATGCTTGATCTTGTGCGCCAGCGTCAAGCCCGAATACCCTGCTCCGACGCAGATGACCTTCAACGGGCGGCGCGTATGCATCGGCTGCTCCAGCAGCGGCACCCAGTTCGGCCTGCTCTCGAGCGGGATATCGGCGCTCAAGGAACCGTGAAGAATCGGCATGGTTGAAAAACAAAAAATCTAGACAACGAGCGAAAAAGGAAGGTAGTAGTGGTGGTGGAGGAATTATTAGGAGACGTGAATACTGTTGGATGCTGAAGCTATGCATGTCGATGGAACAGCAGCAGCGCCTTTATACAACACAGAATCATTTGATGCGAGATTGAAAGCACCCTTTTCCGTTCCACTTATCCCCACGATGGGGGCCGCTGCCTAGAGGAAGTGAGCGCATTCTGCGCCCGCGTGCGGCGTGGGTGCTCGATTTTGGGGCGAACTATAGCTAGCTGTTAGGTGCGGCAAGCAACGCCACTCGATGCTTCCCCACAAACGGCCACAATTAGCGGCGGTGGGGCGTCGGAGCCGAGAATAGGTGGCCTCGGGGCCACATTGTCGGCAAAAAAATAAGGGTCCAAGCAGCAAGGTCTGAGTGGTCTGCGGGGCAGGCGATCGGGAACGTCTGCAACGCCATAGGTCGCAGCAAGCTATACCCAGATACAGCAGCGTTACTTGGTCCTCTGTATCCTTCGCCGGATAGGGGCTGCAGGCGAATCCTTCGCCAGCGTGGACCTCCCCTCGTCATGGTCCGCAGGGCGAGACAGAGTGCCGTTGCGCCCGTTTCCGTTTTTGGCCCCCAAGGCCGTGCGAGAAGGATTTTCAGGCAAGCAGTGGCTGGTGCCTGGCCCGGTGGGTGCGAGGTGGGGGAGAGCTGTGCCACTGCAGCTACGCGACGGGGCGCACGCTCAAGACTGGCTGCAATGCATGAGCTGGTCAGCAACTTTCGACCGTGAGAAAAGCGTTGACCAATGGCAGCTTTGCCAGAATGAAGAGAGATACAATGGATGATAGATGGAAGGACATGAGGATCGCAGGTGTATGTACGGAGTAGGCGCCCGGTGAATCAGCGGCTGTGGCCCAGACGGTGGCAGCGGGCGCGGGCCGCGCGCCCGCCCGTTGATCGGCAGCAGCAAGCGCCGATTCAGCGCCGGCCATCCTTCACAACACAGACCGCGAGCAAGCTGCCATCGGGTCGAGTGCGCGCGGTGAAGGATCCGGGTTTATGCGACGGACAGCCTCGGCCTGTTCCTGGACTCTGGGGCCCGGCCACGATCTTTGGACCCGGGAGATCGACAAAAAATAGGGATGCATGCGCGGGCAATCGATAGCGAGGACGGCTGGCTGGGTAGGGCAGAGAGGGCTTGAGCGGGCGCGGATGGTCGGGTCTAAGATTAGATGGGCCGGCGGGTGGGCGGCAGGATTGCGCCGTGTGGGGTGCGCAATGTCGCGGTTGGCTTGGAGATTGGGATTGCGCCGGTACGGTGAGTGGGTGGGTGTCTGGTCTGCGCGACTGCGTTGCCGGTAGGGGGGGAATGGTGATGGTAATGCGCTCTTGCGGCTCTGACATGTGCGGGCAGTGTACAGAAGATGCGTATAGCAAGCATGCAATGGAGCAAGAGCACGGGTTTAGGCGAGAAACGAAGAAAAGGCCATGGCAGAACGACAAGCAGGAAGCCCCCAATCCAGGCTTCCGGAAAGGGTTTCTGGGCCTCAGAAAGCAGCCGACGCGCGTTCCAGCTCGCAGGAACCGACGCACGCAAATAGCAATCGGTACCTATGGCGGCTAAGCGAGCCAGTCAAGCCCCGAGATTTCTGAGCATGTTGCTTGCAGCTTAGAAAGGTCGGCGAATCCGAGATGCAGGTGCCCAACACCGCTCCCCCGTCTCATTTGGCGATCGGTGGGTTGGCAAGTGGGAAGCTTAGCTAGGGGGCCGAAGCAGCAGCCTCATATACTGACTTGGACTCTATACCCAGGCAGAGTTTAAAGCGCCGCGCTGGGACGCCCGAGTATCGTGACCTTCTTTTACGCCACTGCCGTCAAGCTTGTTTTTGACTTGCTCTTCTTGGACTTGCTCACTGTTCCGCACGTACAGAGTAAGTGGCCCATGCTCACTCTACATACTCTCCTATTACCTTCGTGAGAAACAAGTGGTGCAATCGCTGACTACCTATCGCTTGCAGACCTTCGCTCCCTTCTCGAACAATGGCGACAGGCGAGTTCGGCGCCCCGCCGGGGTACGTCGACCTCCATGAGAACCAGACCGAGGTCATCTACTGGACCATCATCCCCGTGGCGGTGGTGGGGACGGGGTCGGTGGTGCTGCGGTTCATGGCGCGCAGCATGGCCAACGGGCCGGGGTTGTGCATCGACGACGTGTTTATATTTCTAGCGCTGGTGCGTTTGAGATATTGTGTGTGTGTTTGACATGGGTATGGACGGAGAGCTGATTGCGTCTGGGCGCTGAGCAGGTCTTCACGTGGGTGACGGCCATCTGCTGTTTCCTCAGCATCCAATACGGCGCCGGACGCCACTTGTGGACCGTGTCCAAGGACGACTTCACCATGATCTGGCGGGTGCGTGCCCTCGCAACTCTCTAGGTCTTTCCCTCCACCCGCTCTAACACAAACACAGATCCTCTACGCCTACGTCATGATCTACGCCACCGCCGTCAGCTGCACCAAATTCTCCATCGTGCTCTTCTACCGCCGCATCTTCAGCTTCACATACGGCTTCTGGCTCGGCGCCTTCCTGGCCGTGAGCTACTGGGTCGTCATCCTCGTCGTCATCAACACCGGCTGCCGCCCCTTCTCGTATTTCTTCGAGCAGTACACCAACCCCACCGCCGAGGGCACCTGCATCGACCTCGGCCTCTTCTACTACGCCAACGCCATCTGGGCTATGCTCGTCGACGTCGTCATCCTGCTCATGCCCTTGCCGACCATCTGGTCCCTGCAGCTGCCGACGCAGAAGCGCGCTGCTGTCACCGTCATCTTTTTGCTGGGCGCGTTGTACGTTCCCCAACCCTCCCCAACCCCCACTCCCGCTAACGCCCCCACCAGCGTCGTCGGCGCAAGCATCGCCCGCATCGTCACCCTCAAACACTTCCTCTCCGCCAAAGACCTCACCTGGGAAATCGGCGCCGTCTTCATCTGGTCGTGCGTCGAGCCGTTCGTGGGGATCGTGTCCGCGTGCCTGCCCACCTTCGCCCCATTGATGCGGCGTGTCTCGCCCTCGCTGAAACGCCGCTTCTCGCTGCTCTGGGATAGCTGGGGCAGCACATTCGGAGCGGGAACGACGTCGCGCTCGCGAGCTCAGAGTGGCAGCGCGCGCCGCCAGAAATGGGGCGCGAGAGGCTATGTCGAGACGGTGGAGGGCGATGTTGAGAGTGGAGATGCTATTGGCTTGACGACGAGGATTAGAGCTGGTAGTGCGCGCAGTGGGAGTGCGTGTGGGAGTGCGAGTGCGAGTGCGGGGTCTAAGGCGGAGGACGACGCGTGGAGGTGTGAGGAGCATGCCATTACGGTGAATAAGGAGGTTACGTGGGGGGAAGTGCGGCGGTAGTGGGGCTGGCTGATTTGGCGATGGCATTGGCGTTGAAGTTGGCGTTGAGATCCCCGGTGCGGCTGCGCTGGCGTCTTGGGTAAAAGTTTGAAGTTTTTCTTCTTTCTTCTTTTTTAAGAGCGCATTGGACGCTGTTTCCCTCTTGCTTTTGTCTGGTGCGAGGTACATACTGCTGCCACACTCACTGCTTACCTTCGCTTTTCAGTCTTCAACTCCGCAAAACATCTACTGTCCACACGATCCCCTCCCCAAAATCCAGCATCCTCATACACAACCACGACCAGCAGCGGCATGCAGCCCCCACACAGTCACACCAACTCACCGCCCCCGCTCCCCTTTGTCACACAATCACAATCACAACCGCCCCTCCCCAAAAATCCCAGCCAAAGCACCCAAGGGCCAAACCGCCCCAAGCCCTCCCTCGGCGCGCACGCACGCACGCAAGCACGCCCCCATGCGGCCCCCGCGGCTTCATGGCCCCTTGGTTGATGGCCCCCACGCCTTGACTCGGCTTCGGCTGCGGCGACAGCCTCATTTTTGTAGAAGGGAAGGTGGGAGGGAAAGAAAGGGGGCTTGTGGCGTGCGGCACGCCTGATGGGTGATGGCGGATGCCTGTGGCTTGTAGGCGGCTTGACAAGGTACCTAACGGCAACGTCGTCAGTGGTGCGCTGCTGCGCGCACGTGTGTTCTGGCCGTGCGCCTGACTGGTGAGTGTGTGGGAGGTGTTGGGGAAAGGTACGGGAAGGGTTAAGAGGTCAGAAAGCCGATATTGCTTGCTCTTTGCGTTGTATTTGCTGCAGCGCGTGCGTGCGTTTGATGTTTGCTGTTTGGCTTTGCTTTCTCTGCCTGAAAGGCGGGGCTTTGCTGCATGTTTCTACCTATACTTCTCCCCACAAACAGGTCCGTCTGCGCCTGCTTACTGTTCGCGGCGCGGAGGTTTAGTACTGTCCAACGTAACTGGTCGAGCGAATGCGTGCGAACATGTGCAGAAGAAAAAGAAAAAAAAGAAAAAAAAGAAAAAAAAGAAAAAGAAAATCTCATACCAACCACCTGTCCCCGAGACCTTCATTCACCACTTAACCACGCTCCACACTGCTCTTCCCGCTCCTATACCTCTCTATTATACAACGCGTCAGTGACTCTCCCCCGCACCCACACCCCCGCCCTAGCGTATCAGGCCCCTGCAGGCCGCCGTACTCGCCATCGCCGGAGACGGTAGGTGGGTACGGCGGCCCGCGCGGCCTAAAGCGCTGAATCTCCGAGCTTGTCCTGCGGCACCAGCGGGGTAGCTGGAGGGGTGGGCGATGGGGCTTTGGGGCTGGGTGTTTGTTTGGGAGTGTTTTTGGAAGTTAGGTGTGTGGATGGGGGGACGGGGGTGCGGTAGGTCTATGGGAGGTTCGAGGGTATGTGAGGAGGGAGCTGCGCGCAGGGACGCACTTGACGAGGATGCGCGTGCGTGATGGTTGGGAGGAATGGGTCGATACCACTATGGAGTTGACTTCGTGGAGTTGCTGAGTGTCTGGAAGGCAGAAGAAGATGAAGAGTTACGAAGTGGAAGGGCCAGGCCCAACGCCATCGACATCTTCACAGCGCTCACACCCCAGCCAAAAGCCCTCTAAAGCAGGACGAACAATCTTCATTCACACAGCAAGGACCTAACGTGCACGTGAGTACCGCAGAGCCGCAGACCCATTCCCTTGCATCCCACCTACTCACGCCGCGGCCTTCGCCCACTCCCTCGGCCTAAACTCCAGCATCAGCGCCGGCAGCGTCAGCGTCCACGTATCGAGCGCCTTGCTGTGGAAGCGGCGAGAGTCCTCGCCAGGCGCAAGGACAACGTCGAACGTCAGGGCCAGGCGCGCAAGCACGTTCTTCATCTCCCACATGGCGAGCTGCTTGCCGACGCAGTTGTGCGCGCCTATCACATCAAGGTGTTAGCACCGGATCCCAAACAATCCGACTCCAGAAACTCGGAAACAAGCGAGAGATGTTCGAGTGGGTAGGGACAAATAAAAAGGCTAACTCACCAAGCTGGAACGGGAAAAAGGCATCCCGGTTCTTAATCATGCCTGCATCCTTACTTCCCGCAATCCACCGCTCGGGAACAAACTCCTTCGCCTTCTCAAAGTACCGCTCATCCCGCTGAATCAGCCACTGCGGCATCAGCACCACCGTATCGCCCGGGATGAACAGGTCGCCCTCCTCGCCCTTCCCAGCCAGGACGTGCAGGCCTTCCGATGGCGTGACGCGCGGCTGCCCGCTCGGCACGGGCGGGTGGAGGCGCAGTGTTTCATTGACGATGCCCTCGAGGAGCGGGACGCGGTCTACGAGGTCCGGGTTGAAGGAGGCAGGGCCGTCGGGGTAGACGGCTGCGAGTGCTGACTGCAGTTTTTGTTGGTATGAGGGGTAGAGGGCTAAGTAGCTGAGGATGTTTGTCAGGGTGCCCGCGGTCGTGTCGCTGTGGAGGTTAGCAAATGAAAGCTTGTTTTAAGGGGTTGAGGAACTTACGCGCCGCCCATGACTAGAGAGCGCGAGTCGTCGTCGAGTGCAAGGATCGTATGCGCTGCCCATGGCCGCTTTTCGACAAACGCTTTGATGAGCCATGTCATGATGTCATTGGGTTCCTCCAGCTCTTTCGCGCCCAGAGACTACAGTGCTAAATCAGTACATCCTTTCGATACCCGCCACAACCACCACTCACCGTGCGCTTCTCAAAAACGAGCTTCCGGCAGTACTCGTTGAATGGGCCCATGGCGCCCTGTCCACCAGGAATATGGCTAAGCAGATGCGCCAGCCAAGGCACGTGCTTGAACGCGCCGAACGCAATCATCTGATCGCGAAGACCGCGGACGGCCATATGCTCAGTGCCTGACCGCAGGTTGCCAAAGTCCTTGCTGAAACCGACGATGCCCATGATGTCATACGAGAGCCAGGAGACCCATTCTGTGGCGTTGACGGGCTTGCCGCGCTGCTCGGCGAGACGCTCTAGGAACAGCGTTACAATGGATTGCATTGCGGGATCGTACTTAGCCACCTCTGCGGGATTTGTTAGTAGGGGTTCCAAACAATGCGTATAACCTTACGCTGTGTATTCATGGATAGGTCCCAAGCTCTTCTTCGCTTCTTGTGGTCCTCTTGGTCGAGGGTGAAAGACAGCCCCTGGTGCTTCTGGTTCTGGTCACCCATGGAGTAAAAGTTGTGCTTGCCGCATGTGATAATCTTGTTAAGCGGAGAGACACGGGCAACGGAGAGCTCGCGTGGGCCTATTTATCTCGTCATTAGAAGCTCATACCAAACCACGAGAGGACTTACCAGTGCGCACCACATCCCCATACTTGTCGTGTAGCTTCTCAATCTCAAATTGATATTGCAAGTTGCGAGCCATATAGAAAAGGCCATAGAACTTGGAAATCTTGGCAAAGAAGGGACCAGGGAACTTTCGCAGACGGTGGAAGAAGATCCGGTGCACAAGCGTAGAAACTATAACGCTAACCAGAAAGCCAGCCACAGCGGTCGCCAAGGTTATCGCTGCGTCCGTGGTCGCCGAGCCGTACACCTGGACATCGACATAGAAGATTGCGAGAAGCGAGGCGATGAGAACGGCAAACGTTTGGGGAATTAACATGTCAATCTCCACCCATTGCGTCAACGCATGGAAAGCGAGGCCGACAAAGGCAGAGGTAAGCCAAGTACTCGTACCGGTATTCCCCATTGTTCAGAACGTGGCAGAGAAACCAGTGGGACAGTGGTGAAAGGAAAGGAACTGCAGCCCGGCGGCGACAGCGGTTTCGCAATCATTATATAAAGCGTGATGCCTTGGCGAGAGCGGCCCTGTTACCGAGAACGACATTGTAGCCAGCCGTGCATTGGGCCAACCAAACGGGATACGAAACGTACGGTTCGCTTGCCATTGGGCGATGTCATGTACCCCGCTTGTCTCTGCAACCCCACTCACTTGATCTCCACTGTAAATCGCCGTTTTGGTGGCTTACTGAGACAGCATTCAGCGAGCTCCGCAGACTCTGGGGTTAAAAGTAGTGCGCGTCCTGCGTGCTTGCACCCTTGCTTGTGCGATAGCTGATGCTTGGAAGTGTCTGGCAAATCACCCGGACAAGAATTTCTGTCACAGTAGCTGCATAGCCGATTGCAGATGTCTGCCGTCGCGAGTGGACGCGTCCTTGTCAGTGTCACTCACTCGAGCCACGCGGAAAGATGATCGCTACCCTTTTGTAATTGTGTTAGCGCCGGCAAATGCTGCTGCAGATCAAGCTGCAGGGTCAACGCACCAATCACTGTACGGAGTAATCGCACCATATTAAAACGGAAAAGTCTTATCATACCATTCTGAAGGGATAAGTTTGAAGCATGTCCCTCCATGCATGCTTCTTTCTTAGCATGGGGGCCGAAAACGCGACCATTGAGAGGTCAGCACAGCGCAAAAGTATTTTCTTGGTCCGACTACTAGCGATTCATGAGTTTCACGATTTCGGAGATAGATCCGTAGAGGCGCATTGGCTGAAGAAAATGGTCATTGCAGTATCGTATATCCCGGAAAGACTGTGGAAGTGGTGTGTTTGCCATCACTTTTCTATCGCATGGCTTTGAGAATCTTGATTCCAGCGATACCGGGCAGGTCTTCGTTGGTAAATCGAACATGGTGTTTAAGTGTCGAAAAGAAACAAAGCATGGTTCGACTGCAGAAAACTCTGTCGCCGGAGATGTCGAGACTTCCTTGCGAGAGGGAAACAAATATCCAATGTAAAAATTCGTGAAGCAGGAAAGCAGTGTACTCGTTCTGCATCATTTTCCGTCTTCATTCCGCTGGACAAGAGAAGCAATCGCGTTCATAGCTTTGCGTGAAGCTTGATGTACTTCGCGTCAACGCATGTTGCTACGCGAAGAGTCCAACATGGGTTGTTCATACCTTTCCGTAACGCTGCTGAAAGTACTTCTCGAATGTAGTTGTCTGCACCTCGGGGAAAAGATGATTGTGGATCTGCCCCGGAGGCCGAAGAAACCTGCCCTGCCCCTGCGCACCCTTAACCAAAAACCAGAAGTCGACAGGGAATGCGCTTTTTGTCAGCTCTTTCGGCGCTTTAGACGGGTCCGCAATGATCTTGTGCATCTCCTCCTCAGGGTAAATATCCCTCTTGACCGGCTTGCCCGTGTACTTCTCGAGCAGTGCGGCGATCTCGTTATGTGAGATCGTATCGCTGGGGAAGTTGAGGTACGCGTTCTCGGACTTGTCGGGCTCACAGAGCGTCGCGACGAGGTAACTTGCGAAGTCGTCCAGGTGCGTGTATTGCGCTTTGGCGTCAGGGTCGCCGATGATATGGAGCGTGTACTCCTTCACGTCTTTCTGCGTCCAGGGACACCAGACGGTTTCGCGATCTTGGTTGTAGAAGTCGCCGCAACCAATGACGGTGTATGTCATTTTGCCCTCAAGGATTGCGGGATGGAGAACCACATGCTCGTTCAACCTGAAACGCCCTGCTTAGTATCTGTTTCCCAGCCGTGGCGGCGTTGTTGATCATACCGAGCTTTCAAGTCCCACATCTTGTTTCCGTGTCAGCTACATGGCAGCATTGACCAAAGGGCCAAAGATGTACGTACCGGATGAACGTATCCCTGCGGATCACCGGGCTTACGATAGATGTTATGCATGCCATACTCGCTAGGGTAATAACGCTTCACGCCAGCGCCGGCTGCCGCATCTTGGATTGTAGGCTGTGCCTCAAGAGCTTTCCCGTTCAGCGCGCTGACCAAGGCATCAACGCCTTTCAGGTCCCGCGTCAGCCCCTCCCTCGACAGCTTGTTGAGATCGAAGCTCTTGACCGTGACCTTGCGGTCTTCTTGGCCGCTCTCCAGCGAGGTATCGGGAGGGATGAAGGCGACGATGTCGAAGTCTTGCTTCTTGCAGTGTAGCAGCGCGCGTAGGATCGAGTCGCCGATCTGGCCATTAGCGCCGAAGAGTGCGACAGTCTTGAAAGCCATGTTTGTGATGGGAAGGAGGATTGAGGTTGCCGTGATGCATTGTATCGGTCTTCCATGTGTTGTAGTGTAGATTGATGGTGACGTTACGATGGCGTCGCGGTGTCGTCCGGTCGCATGCCTTCCGCCTTGCTGTCCGCGAGGTCGCTCATCCTGGCAAGCACAGTCGCAATGTCTGTTGTTTCCTTGGAGAGAACCACGTGGAGTAGAGCCCCCAGACGTTTTCGAATGGCTCGCTGTGAGTACAAACTGTAGCAGTGTGATAAAAACTTTGTTGTCCTGGCGTGCCTGGAAGGCGTGGAAGGGTTTCGGGTTGAACCGCAGCTGACTCATGAGAAGAAGCTGTTCTAGGCTGCAGATATTGGCACGAGTCATTTTCATGGCCCCACGCTGTTGTCTGAGTAGCCATCTGGTAAGATCACGGCGTTTTAGAGTGCTATCTCAGCATCTTCACCTCCTTATAAAAACAATAAGACGACATTTGCTTGACGAGGATGGACGTGGAAGTACTTGGCAGAGGCGAATGCATGTTAGGCTGTTCTGAATTTAAGTACATTAAACAATCTCTGCCAACAAAGCCCTATCATCGGAGTATAATACTCTCCATAAGACAATTCTTAGCTATACCCAAAGCTTAAGTGCGTCGCAGGTGAGCATCTCACTATAGATACCGCGTTTACTAGAACGTGATGATCCTTCCTCTCTGCAGTAAGTTTCCGAACTGCTGCTGTACCTTCTCGAACCTCATGAACCCGCACGTCTCACTCTCCAGGTGATTGAACAAAGCAGCGAGCGTGGAAAACTGCTTACCACACCTGCTCTTCGGGCTCGGGCAATGGTACACCTTCTGCTGGTGGACTGGCGAGTTGGCATGGCTGTTAAGGGCATTGCAGGTGCTGAATAGCTTGTGGCAGAGGTAACACTCCCAAGCGATACCGTTAAAGGCGCGGTCCGTAACCGTGTAAGTGGTGTTCTCTTCCGCGTGCCATCCGATCTGCTTGTTTGTGATGGCGCCGTGAGGGTCCCGCTGGCTCACCATGCGGTGGATTGTTTCCCGGTTGAGCTGTGGAGCGCGTGGACAAGAGTTACGCTCGAGGTGGTGGATCAGGCCACTGGCAGTGGTATACTTACTGGAGCAGAACGGGCACTTGATGCCGCTACGATGAACTTTGGAGTTGAGGTGCTACAGGTAAGGTTGTGAGTAAAAACAAGCTTGACGAGGCTTACACTCGAAGGGGAAGCTCACCATCCTTAGGTTGTTTCCGTTCTGGAATGAAATGTCGCAGGCTTCGCAGTAGTTCTCGTAGTGGCCTTCCGCCTTCATGTGATCGTTGGCAGCGTTTTGCGTGAAGAACTTCAGGCCACAGGTTTCACATGGTACTCTCGGCGCCCAATGTCCAAGCTTGTTCATGTGTTGGTTTGCTGCTCCTTGGGTGCGGAACATCTTTCCACATGTCTCACAAGGGAAGCTGGGTGCCCAATGCCCAAGGGCGTTCATGTGCTGGTTGGCTGCATTCTGGGAACGAAACTGGCTGGTGCAGGTTTCGCATTCGAAGATTGGCGCCCAGTGGTTTGTGTCGTCCATGTGCTGGTCGCAAGCGGCCTGGGTGTCGAAAGTACGAGTGCAGGTCTCACACTCGGGCCAGTGATTCTCGTAGTTCATGTGCTCCACGACATCATAGTCGTCCCAGAAAGTAGCCGTACATGTCTCGCATTCAAACATGGTGCGAGTTGTCGATGACTTTGCCTTGACGGTGTTTGTAGTTGGAGTAGTGTGCCGGTAGGTGTGGAAGGAGCAGCGGTGGGCGGTGGTTGAAATATGATCAATTGATCTAACGTTTCACGGAAAGGACGACAGCATGGCCCGAAAAGGTTAGGACGCACGGGCAAACGCGTCGTCAGGTAGGTAGGTACAAACTGCATACAAACCTTTAAGGAATGATAACATCTCTCTCGCATCCAAAGCCACGGTTCTTCTTCACACGCATCGCGCTGGGACGCGGTTTTAGGCAGACGTGCATGTCGCTCTACAAAGGCATTTGAAGCCTATTGAAATGGACAAAGATGGCAGGCAGGAGCCCTACAGGAAGTCAATGGAAAGATAACGAATCATGAGAGCGGAAAGTGGGGAAAGACTGTTGCAGCGCCCATCTGCAACTGGTACCTGACTAACTATTTTGAGTTAGTGCACGTTACCCCGCAGCGTTTCAGACCACGGGATGCCACAGACACGCGGTCACAACATCGTACTTCGACATCAAGCTCGCAAGACTTAGCAACCAGAAGAGGTTGGACCGGCGCAAGCCGGCGTGTCCGGTTGCATTGTCTGTAAATTCACGAGCGACGGCGGTTTCTCCCAGCCATCTTCTGTCTTTCCGCTAACAAACTATCGCGACCTAGGATCCCGGATGCACTAGGATAACCAGCGAATCAGCCCTGACCGATTTACAAGCCCAAAGAGGAACTCCACACTTCCTTGATGATATCAAACGAACGCGGTCTCGACTTTCAGTTTTCCTGTTCTACGGATGGGACATTACATATCTGCCTTTCTCAGATCTGATCTACATTCACACCACACCACTTTTTGTCGCTACAAACGAACACCCTACTGCCCAACACGACATATCAAGCCTGCCAGATACCGCTACTTGTCAATCCAGCTGTGATTCCATCATTAGTACCCCCAACTGGGCTCCTATCAAACACAAATTTGCGAAGCCCCCATCGGATCAGCCAAACGCATTGAATGGGGCTGCAATGGCTGGCTGCGTGGCCCGAGAGCTTAAAAGTAACGTTTATTGCACATGTCCAATACTCCTTCAATGACAACAAATGTCTTCATCATGCATTCAGCTTTTTCTTGCGGGAGGTGATGTATAACAATTATGTTGATTTGGGGGCCATTCATCTCATCGCAAGACCTGCAAGTCTACGGAGTACGTGATAGATTTGAATCCACCTGCGCCAAATCTAACAACCTGGGCTTAGGCATCGTAGATGTTACTTGTATTGTCAAGGATCATCCAACCCCGGTGGAGCATGATTCACAGACACCTCGAATCGAACTTCATGCATACTTACAATAGAAAGACTTCCGTTCATCATCAAACCAAAGTCAGCTGAGCCAAGACCGCTGGTGGATCTGAACGCCTAACTCCGCTTATGATATGACATCTGATTGGGTGATAGTATCATACCACAATGGATTACGGAAGCTCTCAGCAAATTCCGAAATTAGTAAACATCCAGCTATACGGTATGATGTTACGAAGATCTTCTTCCAGCGTAGCATCATCATTGAACAGTGAAGTTGGTGCCTATAATATCGGACGTTTTTCATATCCCTACTTCTCGCGCAGTTTTCTCTGAAGTTCTTTCGTCATCTCTCAGTCTGCTCGAAATGAAACCACAGACTGTACTTGTCCCACTTCTCGCTGTACTTGTGAGTTGCCAAGATCATTCCCGTTCACCCTGCGTATGTATTGCCCGCAGCCAGCTGCTATCAGTACGTGCTAACGCCTGCAGTGTCAAGCTATTGAAACCGCACGCTGCAGTAGCAACATCCACTACCCGGGAGATTCAGTTTATGAGAACAGACTGGAATCGTACTTCTCCGAGATCGCTAAACTGCGGCCGCAATGTTTAGTTCAGCCAGTAAATACCGACGAGGTAGCAAGCATTGTGAAAACACTTGTGAGAGCCAACAAAACATCACCATGCCATTTCGCCATTCGGAGCGGAGGACACACGCCTTGGGCCGGAGCCAGCAATATCGAAGACGGCGTCACCGTTGATCTCGGCTTCATGAACGCCACAACATACTCGCAAGAGACCAACCTCGCCCACGTCCAGCCAGGTGCAAGATGTGCTTCAGTGTATTCCACGCTTGAAAAAAGGGGCATCGCCGTAGCTGGCGGCCGGTCTAACACGGTCGGCATTGGTGGGCTTGTCCTGGGCGGCGGCATATCCTACTACTCAGGCACCAAAGGAATGGTCTGCGACAATGTTGCCAGCTTCGAGGTCGTCCTTGCCAGTGGGAAAATCATAAACGCAAACCACACCGCTCACGCCGACCTTTTCCAGGCCTTGAAGGGTGGATCCAACAACTTCGGAATTGTCACGAAAATCGACATGTTTGCTTTCGAAAGAACCAACCTGTGGGGCGGCATTGTGGCATATCCAAGCAGCACTATACCACAGCACATCAAAGCCTTGGTAAACTTTGACACAAAGAAAGATCCGCACGCATCTGTAATCTTCATGCTGGCGCACGATTCCACAACCAAGCAGACAATGGTTGTCAACACGTACGAGTACACGAAGCCGGTCGCACGCGCGCCCATTTTCAACGACTTTCTGGCTATCCAAAATATCTCTGACTCTACACGCATCACGAACATGACCGACCTTACTGTGGAGATCGAAAACTCTTTCGCGTACCGGTAAGTATATCCGCTTGAGTCAATCGTCCTTCACTAATTTACGCAGCCATATGTTCGTCACCTTAACATTCCAAAACGACGAGCGCGTCCTCCAAAAAGGCGCCGCCCTTTTTGACGCCATGGTGAAGAAGTTGACGCCAAAAGACGAAGAATGGAAGTTCTACACTCTATTCCAGCACCTCCCACCCATCTTCGCAAAGCATTCCGCAGAGCGCGGCGGCAACGTCCTCGGCCTCGAGCGCTTCAAAACCAACAACATCCGTGCGTCAAACCCTCACCCCACTCCTAGCTCAAACATTAAGCGCAAACCCACAGTACTCATGGGCTACCTGTCCTGGAAAACCCCAGCCAGCGACATCATCTTCCAGCGCGCGCTCCACCAGCTCATAGCCGATCTCAGCGCGTTCGCGAAAAGCATCGGCAGGGACAACCCGTTTGTTTATCTGAATTACGCGGATGGGGCGCAGGATCCTTTGCGGAGCTATGGCGAGGAAAACGTGAGGAAGATGCGTGCTGCGGCGGAGAAATATGACCCCGAGGGCGTGTTTCAGACTATGGTTCCTGGCGGCTTTAAGATTCCCAAGGTGAGTGGGGAGGATGCTGTGTTGTGGGTTGTGCGTTTGCTGACGGGTTAGTGAAGGTACCGAGGGCGTCTGGGTATGCAGGGAGAAAGCGCGATGAGCTGTAGGGCTCGAGAAGACAGGTCCCGGGAGTAGTGAGGTATCGTTGACATGAAGGTAGCCTTCAATGACAGACTTAAGAGTATGTGTTCAATTCAACGTCAGCTAGCTATCATTCGGCCCCATGTCTTCTTAACCTATTAGTCGTATTTTGTTGCCTTAGTAAATCTCTTCATATGTAGCAAATCTCCAAACACAAATTCTTGCTTCCCCCAAATACAACCTCAAGTCTATCAGCAAATAGTGATACATCTACGACCTTTCTTACCCAAAAATCAGCAACCACACCCACCTACCCCTTCCTCGCGCAAGTCCACTATCCACCACACAGAACCTTGCCCATCTCCTCCGTCTCCTCACGCTCCCCTCCACATTCTCAAGCGAGAAGCAAAGCGTCTGCAAAGAAACTTTCTTTCCATCCACACCCACACCCCAAACAACCCCCCCCCTCCGGCTCCCTTGCTCTGCAGAAACAGACTCGCAAACACACACTCACGCCCGCCTCTCTTCCATCAATGGCAGTGCAAAGCGTCCATACCTAGCAGCGACACCGCAACGACAAAGCCATCAGTACACCCAGTCATTTCATAAAGCAATTCTCAATGCACTCCATAATTCTCTAGGCCCAAACTCTCAGCCTCTAAGACCCTACTCTACAAGAAAGAAGAGACCGAACCGCAGCCCAGCCACTGATTCGCCATCTTCCAAGAATCGCTCCGTCTCCGCTCTAAAGCCAACTAACTATATACTAACAAGAAGGGGGTATCCGCGTTCCAAACAAAATAAACCAACACAGCAGGCAGGTCCCGCTCGCTCCTCCCGAAACACACAAAATAGCCGCCCCGCTCCGACGGCATCCCAAAATGTCTGGAACGGCACCAGCAGTCGCAGCAGCCAAGTTCCAACTATAACGCCTCCTCGGCAAAGGTGTCTGAGAACCGCACCAACGAGTTGAACCGTCTCAGTTCGCCGTCTCCCAAGTGCACGCCGTGTCGCTCTGCCTCCACTCTGCCAGATTCCTTTACCCACGAGAGCGGCACCAGTGCCATTCCTCCCTCAAGATCCTCCACCAGCCGTGTGCGCTCAAACTCCGCGTACTCAGGCGACGCGAGGTCCACGCCGCGCCAGTCGGTCCCGCTTTCTTGCAGCGCATTGTCCGGGTGTAGACGCTCGCGCTGCTCAAGGATGTCCACATCGACGGTCTGCAGTGCCACGAAGCGATAAACGTGGACGGCGTTCTTCTGCCCGTGTCGCCGGCAGCGTCCCACGGCCTGCGTCATCGCCGCATGGTACTTAGTCTCGGTGTCCGTCAGTAGCGGCGAGAGGAAGATGACGTGGTTGGCGTTGACGAGGTCCATGCCCGAGGCAGATTCGTCGCCTAAGTTGAGAAGCAGGACACGTCGGTAGTGCTTGTCGGTATCAAAGACGTGCGTCTTGAATTGTTGGATATCTTTGGACGCGCTGCCCTTGCGGTCGATGGCGTAGTAAGAGATGCCGCGGCCGTTGAGAGCGAGCTTGACGTTCTTCATCATCTGGTAGGATTGGACGAATAAGATGGCCTGCCCGCCGCTGTTCTCGTGCGTCTTGTTTCCAAAGTCCTTCTCTGAGAGCGTCGGCTGCTGCGCGATTTCTTCCAAAAGGTCGAGCACGGCGTCAAGCTTCTGGCCGAAGCTCCGATGGCCTTTTACAGTGAGGTCTTCGACACTTGCCAGGTCCTCGGTCTTCAGAATGTGGTTGACGTCAATAGACATGCTGCAGCCGCTGACCTGGCACATGCCCGTGCTGAGACTGGTTGACACGCAGCCTTCGCAAGCAACATGTCCACAACCGACAAACACGGCCGAGCCTACCGCTTGCGCCACGCTCGAACAGCCCTCGCAAACAATGGTGCTCTCCTCATTCGCTTCTTGGTGAATTTTCTTGAGATGACGTGCATAGCGCAATGCACGCCTCAAGGCCACAAATCGCCTTTCCAGCGTGGAAATCTTGAATGAAACAAGCTTTCTCAGCTCTTCTTGTGCATGTGCCGGACTCACATGCCTCATCTTGGGTTTGTCCTTCACCTGCTCGGTCGCGTTGGCTATCATCTTTCTGAGATCATGCGCGACCTTCGGGTCGCCGGTCCATTCACCCAACTTCCTCTGCCTCCATTCAGAGTATTTTGTCTCACCTGACAGACACTGTCTCTTGAGGGTTTCCGCACAAAGAAGTTGTTCTTCGAGCTCTTTCTTCACAGCGTCCAGATCCGCCTCCCGTCGATAAATCATCTCGACGCAAGCAGATTGGTCGGACTTAGACACGCTGAGTGGATTAAAATTGGCACGCATCAACAAAGCTTCTTCGGCAGTTTCTTGCTGATGGAGGGAGGCCTTAAAGTTCTCAAGCCGATCGCCGCAGTCATATTTTGACGGATGCGTTATCCTCATCTCTCTGGCAGCCAAATGCTGATTAAGTTCCTTGTACAGAGCACGATGATCGAGGTGTAGCTGAACCGGCCTGAGGAATTCTGCGCACTCCACGTCGAGGTTGGCAAAATTCTGACGGGCGAAAACGTCGAGGAACCGTTGTGCGTGCTGATGCCTCCGTTCGTGCCAAACAGAAGACCGTTTCTGGCGGAAGTTTTGGAATTGTTCAAAGGCTGTTTGTTCCTTCAAGATCTCTTTGGCATTCTTGCGAGTGATCACACCATAAGCGTCGCAGTCAATGCCGAGGTTGATGCCAAGGAAGGCGCCGATGCGCTTGATGTCTGCAAAGTCGTCCAAAGGCGGGGTTCCAGAAAGTACCCAGCGCTTGTCGGCGGCAAGGTTGATCAGCGAGGTATAACCCATCGACTTTGGGTAAGTAAATTCATCGACAACCAAGCGATCGAAGTTGAAGAGGTGAAGAACCGGGAAATCAAAGTCTTCCCAATCATCTTGTGCAGCACAGGCCTTAGTTGTGGATTTAGCCTTCGTAGGCTTGGATTTTATGGTTTTGGGACCATTTGCTTCCGCAAAGCCTTTGTATTTGATGCCCTTTAATCTCTGAGTCGGAATTTGGCCTTGGAACCGCTGGTCATTCAAGGTCTCCTCCAACTGGGATGGCAAGTTATGATTAAACAGTTTTACACCCTGCCCCTTCAGGTCTTTCAACCTCTGAGGAAAGCGGCCGAGAGAGAACTTAAACCAATCCGTGAAGGCGCGACCATCACCGTTGGGCTTCTGGGGCATGGCTGCAAATTGCCCGAGGCGCTCTGCGTATTCATCCTTCTCAAACAAGCTGAATGGAACAATGATGATCTTGGCTCTCAGGATGCCCTTGATCTTCAGATCGCGAAGGATTTTGGGTGTATCGATAACCAGCACAAATGGCTTATACTGGTGTGCAGGCAGACAGTTGTCCACTTGGTCTCTCCACTGGCCGGTGATGTTATTGGGAACAACGATCAAAGTCGCTTCCGATTTGAGCAGACCTGCATTGCGCCCAGTGAATGTTGTCGGCGCTGCGGTCGACGGCAATTCCACTGACGGAGCGGAAGGCTGGAGGTTCAAGAAGGCAGAATGTATCAACGCCAGAGTGATGATAGTCTTGCCGTAGGAGACTTGATCGGCGATCACGCCTCCTTTCACTACAACCTCCGTTTCCGCTTTGGCTTCCACTTTCCATCGAAGAGAGTCAACAATTTCTTCTTCTACTTCTTCAACCGTGAAAGGAACACCATGTTCTTGTTGTCGAAGCCACGTCAACGAGCGGCATTGCGCAGGATTAAGCGTTAGCCCGAAACCTTCAGGCTGGGAATGTGGCGCGTCCTGAGCGTTGTTTGTCAAGCGGAAAGGAGGAAGTTGCAGGTCTCTCTCATGTGCAAATTCTGTGGTTAAATTCCAGGACAGAGTGACTGGCATGCTATCAGATTGACCATGAACAAGCCTTCCATGAGCGCGGTGTGCCAGAGATAGAATGTTGATGCCTGCTTGCAAATGGCACTCTTGACTATACTCATCAACCGTGGCTGCCATGTCCACGATGTGCGGCCGGCTTTTGATTGCCTTTTCAAAGGCACTGGCTTCGGTCGGTTCTTCTTGAGGGATCAAAATGGCCTTTTTGCCAATCATTTCGTATCTCCATTGGACTGAAGGAGTGTTGGGAGAGCAGCATTGACAGCGAGATGCGCCTGCCGACAAAGTCTGCAAAGGCCTCCAGTCACCGAGAAATGGGATGTGGCGGATTTTTTCCAAGACCCAAGAGAAACTGTCGAACATCGCCCTGCCGCTTTCATCGCTTAGCTTGTAAGTCCTATTCTTACCGGTATCTCCCCTTTCGTGGAACCTGGCGTCAAGCAGAGCCAAGTAATCGGAGCAGCTGTCGACATAAGCGGGCTCATTCCATGCTGGGTTGCCTGCTGGACTGTTCACCAGCAAATCAGCTTCTCTTTGGCGAATTGAAGTCTCGCTATCCATCCAGGTACCTGGTATAAAGCCTGAGGTAGACAAATCGGCTCTATCGCCGTCCCATTCCCAAGCATGCCTCCAAGGCCGCCAACCAGCGTCCAGAGAGACGACAACATCCCTCGTTTCGTCATATTCTAGTTGTCTATGGTGGCGAGCGAATACGAATGCGTCTTGGTTTACTGGGCCGAGGCGTGTGGGGTCTAAGAACAGATATAAAGGCTCTAGCTCCGATTCCGGCTTGTCTGACCGTGATACCCTCCGATACAACGATCGACATGCTGTTCCACAGTTGGACAGATGCTCATAGATCCCTTTAATGTCTCCAGGAACTTTAATCGCGCTAACTGTGAGACGCTTTGGGATTTGCTCATCTTCAAAGCCTTTCAGCCCGTACTCTGCGCGCCAGGACGGGTCCATCTCTTGACTGGATTCGATTTGAACCTCAAACTTTTGCTTGGATGGGACAAACCATTTCCAGTTCTTTGACCACTTACGGTCTGCGGCTGTAGTCGAAGTGAGGAAGTCTGGCGACAGCCAAGCCCGCGCGACGGGTTGTTCGAGTTGCATGCGCACCGGATCATTTGCAGGCAAGTTAGCGGGCGGCTTTGCGTACAGCTTCCATTCTGGCTGCTGGGTAAGAACAAGTTCTAAGATTGCAGTCGCGGATTCATAGCGGACGGTCCAATGCTCCGCTCTCTTCCAATGCTTTAGCGTCAAAGAGTGATCTTCCAAGCCGAACTGGGTGGGGTCAGGAAGGTTGTCTAGTTCGATGGAGACGGGGAAGACGGGCTTCCATCTAAGCTCAAACTCCCCGGGGTTCATCCGCTTCATAATCTCTGTCATCCGAAAGTTGTGTAAGGGTCTGCTCCTACATGCAGAACAAACAGTATGACCGCAGTGATCGCAGGCGAACATTCGGTTCCTAGTGAGTGTGGTTTGGCCTTCGCAACGGCAACGACGGCTGCTTTCAGCTGCTTCTGCACAAAGTCGTGCAAAGTCCAGGTCGTCCGGATTGCCCGAACTAGAAACACCTTGCTCGATAGCTTTGCGGAGGTGTTCAACTCCACAGAGACGTTCGGTTCTGCAGCGCTGTTCAGTTTCGAGGAGCTGAGCGTCGGACAGACATGCCGAATCAGACTGTAGCATGCTTCCGGCTACAATTAGTGCCGAAAGTTGCGCGATACCAATAACTGTGCAGCTCATGGCATTGCCAGCAAGGTCTTGTATTTGCTGGTCTGTCTCCACCGTGAACGTAACCTTGTTGATTGGAATGCCTTGCAATGCCAGCAATTCGTGTGGAGTTAACGGAGATGCTCGGTCAGAAATGAAAAAGATCCCGGACGGCGTGATGCAGCTGCAGAGGCCGAAGGCCGTTTCACCGCCTCTGTCGATGTTCTGCGAGAGTTCCATGATCATTGTCTTAAAGGAAGGATCAAACCCGGCTCTTGCGGCTCTTAGGTGTCTGATGTCGATTACGTCCCAAACGCGCTCGACTTGTTTTGAAAGCCAGAGCTTGTGAGCATGCTCGAAAGAGACGCAGGTGCCGCCATCGACCCATTCTGTGATCGGTCTTTTGTCTCCGAGTTCCTCCTTGTTCCTGACCTTCTCGTGACGGAGACGACAAGCATCCCATTGGACCGTGCGGTCTCTTGCTGTATCGCGGATTTGTCTGGCCAATTCCGCATTGTACTGGTACACCCGTTCATCGTCCGTGGGCAGAAGGAAGGCACTAGCAGGAGCTGAGGCACGTCGTTTAAACCAGTCCATCAGGTCTACCCATCTATCTACTGCAGCTGCAGCTCGTGGATGTGCTTCCTTGAGGAGGCAGACAGCATATCCCCGCGCACGAGTCTGGGGAAGGTAGTAGTCTTTCGTGTCGACGCGGGTGAACTCAGTGACATATCCAGCGTCCTTCATGCAACTCTTGATGTAGGACCAAGGAGCGCTGTACAGGTTCTCCAAGACAATAATTTTTGGTTTCCAGGCACGTGTGTACGCACAAATAGCCTCGAATGTGTCTTTGGACTCTCCCTTTTCACCTGCAGCCTTCTTCTTTTGGTTGAGGTTCGAATAATCAACACAAGAGAAACCAGCAACCAGTAAGTCGACGTCTCCAGGAACCTGTACCTTTGCGCCGTAGACGTTTGTTGCTCCTTGCGTTTGAGCCTGAGGCTCAACCAATTCCCGGACATCACGGAATATGATGGGCGGGCTGTAGTTTCGTTCAATGAAGGCCTGTTTGATGGGGACAATCTCAGCGCTGAAGAGGTGTCTGAGCCGCAATGGTGTAGAGATTCCTAGTCGTTTGAGAGCTTCCGATACCAGCTGCAAGGCGAGGAGAGGGCTCTCGGTGCCTGAGCACATCGTCGCGACACGTAACTCCCTTCCATCGAGAATCTCCAAAGTGTTCCCAAGTCCCTCGCTCAGAGCCCTGCTAGTGATCTCTGTGAAGATGCTGTTCAGGTCTGACAATGGGGGTCTGTTCAGATCTAATCCTTTATGGTCGGTGCCATCGCGTGGGATTTTGACTCGTTTAGACTGGTTTCGCTTCGCAGGCTTGTAAAAATGTCAGCGACGTCAAGATCAAACAATCATTGAGTGACCTACCTTGCTGACGACCTCAGCATCCATATCGACATCCATGCCGACATCGCTTTCCTCTTCGGCTGATGACCTCTCACTTTCAAGTATCAACTCTTCAGCCGACTCCACGTCTTCGTCGTAGTTGTCCTCATCCTGGTTTCCTTCAGACAGATATTCGTCGAATTCCTCGGCAGCGTCGTCACCTTCGCCACTGTCTGATGGAGGAGACGATTCTGCGTAGTTGATTTGCTTCGCCCGCCGTGATCGGGTGGGCACTGCTTGCTTGGGTGAATTTGAAACTCGTGGCCGGCGCTGGGGCCGGGCGGTGACGCTCTCGGGAGGAGTGGGCAGCGAGTTGTTTTCAGGTTGTGTGTCAACAGTGCTGTTCGCACTTTTGATCGCGACTATGAAGGCGTCAATGACTAGCCGAGTTGTTGTGCATAAGGGAACATACTCTCAACGTGCTTGAACCTGCGAACAAATTTCCGAGGACGATCCTCTACCTCTCCAGAAGGCGAGCGCCTTTTACGTGACGACTTCCGTTGCGGCTCGGCAGCATCATTGACGTGACGGACATTATCCACGCCTGCAGCTTGTTCCCCTGTCCCAGATGTCTGTGCCCGTGTCCGCGGCGAGAAATATGCAAGAATTGTTTTCGACATCGTTTGTTCGATCAAGACTGGTTACACTTGAGCTGGTCAGTAACTTCCGACTGGCAGAAAGGCGTTATGTGGGAAGATCCAGCTAGGCTCAACGTTCCTGTCTGTACACCTTTACGGAACAAAGCTAGAAGGGTTACAACCAGACTTGGCCGCGGGAAGGGCAGCTGCGCATTGGATTGTGCGACCGGCCGTGAGGGGGTGAAGGGCGTGGTGAGAGAATTGCGAGAGAATTGCGAGAGGGCGATGCGCGGCGGTGGAACTTGCAACCGATGACGGCGAGAGGCAATGGATGGGGAGAGCTAACTTGCGGCTAGTGACCGTATGCGTGGAGGCAGCTGAGCTTGCGTGGTGCGGTCGGTATGCGGCGGGGCCCGGCCAGAGGTTCTCAGGCAAGCATCTTTGGATGAAGTAAAAGTCAGTCATGCTTGACCCCGAGGTGTAAGATTGGGTGATTCACTCACGAGGGTAAAGCCTCAATGGCCGTCGGGATGCGTGGTTGGCAATCTGTTGTTGGTCGCTTCAGATGTCGCGTCCCGCAGCGCGGTGCGCGGAAGACGCGTCGGGACATCACGTGCCTTTGCTTGGCGGGCGGGCGGGAAGGCCCGCGACAACTGACGCGATCTCTGCGGAGGTGACCACCAACCACCAACACCAACCATCCAATCCATCCGTCGGCCACCGTAAACCACATTCCCCTCTGCCTCTGTAACTACGGAGTCCCGGTCATTTCGCATCACACTGCGTCGCCTCCTCGCGCCAATCTGTCCGGTCTGTGTGGCAGCATCAGCTGTCCCGGTCGCGTGTCCGATTCGTGCGCGACGAGGACTGTCGCGTTGCTTGATGCGACTTGCCCTTTCAGTGCTGAGTCAAGGCTGCTCTTCTTTTCCGAAAGCCTGGGTGGGCGGGTGATCCAGCAGTTGTGCTGGGGTTCTTGTTCTTGTTCCCTTGCGATCCGCATTTCACAGTCCGATCCCGTCCTTGGCCTTTCATAATTGCCTCCACTTGCGACATTAAAGGTTTGCAAACGGCTACGCAAAGTCTAGTCTCATATAGCGATGAATACTTTTTAACAATTTGAGATTACTGATCAGCACAATCTTTTTGGGCTAGGCTTGATTGTACTGTACGTCGTGTCACCATGGAGGACTCTGTAGGCAAACTACGCGGTGTCAATTTCGATCCAGAATGGGTAACTACCGAACCGGTCATGGCTGTGTGGGAGGACAACGCCGCGGGCCATGATCGATACCTGGGGTCCTTGTCCGGCCGACAGAGTGGCGTTAACTTCACAATGAGAATCGGCTTCGATCCTGCAAACAACGGGAAACTTCTGATTGCCTTCCACCTTCCTATCAAGTTTCGCCCATCGTCTTCAACAAAGCCCAAGGATATCTACCTCGTACTTCCTGCCGAATTTTCACAGCTGTCCGTGGAAGTCACTCCTGTCAAATCATTGTCGGACAGCGAGCTTACCAAAGCTGGTCTGGTGCAGTCCGCTATCAATGGCCCGCAGAATGTCCTTCGCGGGCAGTGGAAGATGAAACAGCTTGGCTACACCGTTATGCCCCAGGGAAAGCTCAAAGCCGACGTGCGAGGCACCCCACTACAACTTCTCAAGGATCTTCAAGCCCTTTCCAGTGTAAACACTTTTGAAATAATCCTAAATTTCAGCACCCATGCTCAAGTCCAACTTATTCGCATCGCTGAGAAGATGAGTTCATGTACCCTGGCCACGCCGGAACTCGATTTGAGGTCGATGTATGGCAGGCCCGGAACGCTGAACGCATGGGACCAATTCGGCATAGAGCCCGTGGACCAAGCTAAGTCTGGGCTCAACCCTCTGGTCCCGGAACGTGAAGGTGTTTCGTTACCAGCATATGACCATCTGGAATCGCGGCCTCCAGAGATACTCGTTCCTTACAGTGGCAGCGAGAAGGAATCACCCATGCCACAAGGATTGTTTGACGAACAGTGCATAGCACCTGAGACTCCGCCGGAGAACAACAGGAAACGCAAGCGTGGCTGGAATACCGAAGAATCCGCGGCCGCTACATCGACTGCGCCAGCTCATCTTGGGGGACCTGAACGCACTCACGAAAACGAAACTCGCCAACCCATCCCCATCCCATCAACAGCGCCCCAAGCACACGACCATCTCCATCTGTCCCAACGTACCGACACCACAGAGACCGACCTCTTCGCCAGAATGGTCCAATGGCTTCTCGCAGCATGGGAGATTCTCCCTACCGCCCATACATGCCTCCGCGCCGACCTCCTGGCCCTCGGTGCCGCCGCTCGCTCCTCTGACTCCACGCGTTTCGCCGTTCTCCGTTCTCAGGCCACCACACGGCTCGTCATGTTCGTCGCCAAGGAGAACGTTGCAGCTTCTCACAGTTCTCAGGAACCGCCTGCTCCCTGCTCCCCCGCTCCCTGCGACTTCAGCGCGGATACCGAACACGTCGTCTCCTGGATCAATGGTGTATACGATGCCGCGGACATTGTGTTGCAGAGGGATTTGGTTGTGCTTGCGGAAGCAGCGTTGGATGATGCGGCTACTGCAAGCAATGCGTTTATGAAGCAGAAGGCTATTTGCATTGTCCGGGCCAGCTTGCTTTTTGGGTAGCCGTCCCGGCTGGCAATGCAGGGTCAGAGCTCCTGCGGGTCCCCTCACAAAGCAAGCTTAGTGTATCGTTATAAAGCCACTGAGCTGTGGGGAAATCAAGCGCCATCCGGACGGAGGTTGCTCCAAACTGCGCTGAATAAGGATCCTACAGCAGCAGGAGGAATATCTGAGTCTCGTCATGGACTTCCATTTCAGCAGCGCTTAGAGCGGAAAAAGACCAGCGGCATACTCAAAACTTACGAGAAAACATATCCAAGCATTCGGCTGCTTGACGCGATCAGCATCAGATCTTCCGACTCCATCGTCTCAACTCAACGCACGCGCACACTATCTCAGCCTCATCGCTCCGCGCAGACACCGCGCACGTGACCTCAGCCCAGCAACACGACCGCGGCGCGTCCCGCACCCAACGCATCACTCCCGCCGCCGCAAGCTTAATGCCTCCCCCAGTCGGCCTCACCAAGCAGGCACTTCTCCCGCATCTACAGGCCTTCCTACCTTGATAAGCATCAAGACCCATCCCAATGGAAATATGGCAACAATCACCTAAGCGGCGGATGTCTGTTCAGTAGGTGGCATTCCCAGTGCCGGAAGGAGCGGGACGTAGACAATTTCGGGGCAGAGAGCATTCAACAATATCACGGCGTCGAGCGGCCGGTTACATCTTCTTGGTCGCGATTTTCTGGAAGTCGATGACCACGAGGGACTTCACGGCCACCTTCCAACGCCGAAGTCTGACAAAACACGGAATTCTTTGCTCCGCCATGGACAGCCGGCACCACTCTCTTCCTTCGGCTCCCGGTAGCAGAGCGCGTCGTCTTTGTGGTGGATTCCATCTTCGCTTCAAGGCGAAAGTCTTACCCCCAGCTCCTCGGACACGTAAGCGCTTCCGCACGGGAGCGGGTTCCGGTCGTGCCGCTGCAGTATCCCCACACTACCAATCGATCACACCTTCGGCTTTCGCCAGTTGGAAGCGTGGCGAAGAGGAAGAAACCTGCGCCTGCAAACGACTTCTCTGCTTGGATGAGTCTTGTCCACCTTGGCCTACATACATCTTACGTTGGGCGGTCGGCTTAGATTGATTCGGGGCGAATCGAAAAGGCCGCTCTATTTCCTCTGAGGAAAATACGGGTTCGCCGTTGGTGTGAGTGTGGATGGGTTAGGAGCTGGGCCGTGTTAATCTTTTTAACGTGGGTGGGTAGGTGTTGTTATCTACGAAAGTGAGAAGATATAAGCATGCAAAGCCCTCTCTTGAGGGCACGGGAATTCAAAAGTGGAAGGGCACAAAAGTAATTTATACACCCATGCCGATGGAAAAGAGCATAACCCGAAGCCTCTCAACGCGCACCCACAGCAACCATAACCTCAACCCACCGCCCATCCTTTTTCACCGCACCTCTAGCCGCAGCGCATCATACTGCACATAAACCTGTTGCGGCAGCTGCGCCGACTCATAATCCATCGCGTCCGCGGGCAAGCGCAGCACAATCTCATTATCCGCGGCCTTGAGCCAGCTGCTCGGGAAGACGAACTTGTGCGCGATGTTGTAGCAGCTCACGGCCGAGCGGACAGCGCACGAACTCGAGTGGTAGTACCTGCGGCATTTGCGTCAGCTTAACGGCTCGAACTCGAGTGAGGAAGTCAGAAGAGAGGTCTTACGGAATCACCCAGGGCTCCAGTTCGTGCCCGTTCACCGTCACCACGTACGGCAGGTTCGAGTACGGCTCCGTGGCGTTGTAGGCGTCTGTGTTCCCGGCCGCTGTTTTGGCGCCCGCAAGCTGCACCGTGAACGTCGCTTCATTTGTGCCGTTGCTGGTGCTGCGGAGCAGTTCTGCCGGCGCGGCATCGAACGCGATTGTCCAGTTGTTGACAGTGGGCGAGACGAACGGCGTCGAGCGGATGGAGTTGCCCTTCCCGCCGAACGAGCTCCAGTGCACGTAGTTGAAGTCGACGGCCTCCTTGCTCTCGCCAACGCGGAAGCGTACGCCGCTGGGGAACTCGGTGGGGAAGTCGTAGACGGCCCAGTAGATGCGGTATTGTTCGGGGTGGAGGGGGTGCGTGGGGTCGGGCTCGACGCCATGCCGGTACTCGCCGCTGCTGCGGTCGGGCGTGCCGATGCGCCAGAGCTCCTTGCCTGCGCTCTCTTCGCTGAACTCGGCCTCGGTGGCTGTCGCCTTGCCAGGCTTCACGACGATTCCGTCCTGCTCGTATTGCCCGAAAAGACCGTCCGCGTAGACTGTGAGCCGGTATCTCCCTGCCTTGACGCGCGGGATCTCGGCCACCGCAACGTTTGAGTCTCCGACGGCCTTCAGCTCCGCCCAGTATTGGTACGCTTTGTTGTCTTGCGCGTTGTCTTGGAAATCAAGGCCCTCTTTGGTCAACACTGCGATGGGCCGGCTCCAGTTCGACGTCTTAGGTAGTGTGATGGCGCCTCTCCAAAGGCCTCGTCCGCCAGTCGGAACGTACTTTGGAACGTGTTTGGCGATCTCGTCGTAGAACCTAACGTTCCACTGCGGGTCCGCATACCGGGCAGCGTCTTGACGAAGCTTCGCCAAAGACGTCCCTGGCGTTCCGCTGTTGAAGTGGTAGTAAGTGGGACCAAAAGTGCGGTCAAAGCCGTGCGTGATGTTCGGAGTACCGTTGCCATGGTGGTTCGAAACAATGTAGTTGTACACGATGCCGTCCACCATGAGATCGGAGTTGGTAGGCCCGTTGAAGTACGTATCCACCGTGTTTAGGACCACCCAGGCGCCGTACGTGAGGTTTCCGGGGCTGGTCGTGCCATCAGAGTACATCCCATGAACCTTGTGCTCTCTCCACTCGTCTTGAAATGTGTACTTTGTGAAGTAATCGGCCATTTGTTCGACGTAGGGGTCTTGAGTGGTGTTTGCCAGGTACCATGTGGCGTCCTGCACGGTGATCTGATAGGCGGTCGCATCTTTTGAGGGCATAGGAGCATACGTCTTGTCGTTTGTCGAAAGATGCGTCCAGATTGGCGTGTTCGGGCGGAAGAGAGTGCGGAACTCCTGCAGGTTTCGCAAGAAGGGCGTCGTCTCGTTGTAGTAGGCTAAGCGACTGAACGTATGAAGCCCGGTCTCTCCCTCACGGATGAAGTAGTAGAACTCGAGGAGCTGGCCTGTCGCCGGATACGTTTCGCTCATCACCACACCGGCGTACTGCGCTTTGTCCGAATCGGTACCTTTGAAGATGCGGAACTCCGGAGCGATGGTTCCAGGTGTGTAGAATCCTTGCGGAGTGCAGTAGCAGTCTAGGTAAGGCCCGATGCCGCTGTTTCCGCTGCCGGTCGCTCCGCCAGGCGTAGGCTTCTCATAGCTTAAAGCTCCGAGGAGGTCTTGGTGGTCAAGTGTGAGGCCGTCAATGACCGCAGTGGACTTATTCAGGGCGACATGAAGGCGGTCGTTTTCCAAGATGATCTGCGAGGTCGTTTCATTGACATTGAGGACAGCGAAGACGATTCCGCTGAAGAGGAAGAGAAGGGAGCAGAGCACCCGACCGAGAGCGAAGCCGGCCATGGGAAAGACGCATGGCCAGGGACGCCTGCAGACGGGGATCCATTTATGTGTTTCCAAAAACCCGGTCTGGGGTACAATCGAGATTCACGAGGGAGTGGAGTGTGGAGAATCTGGGGAAGATGCAAACGCCGATTGTGGGGATTCGCTCGGAAATGACCCGAACCCGAACCCCGCCCCGACACTTTATCCGGTCAACATATTTCCGCCGTCTTCCGGAGGCACAGCACGCAAGGACTGAACATACTTCGTTGTGTCTGACTTGCTCATCATGGGTGCCCCATGTTCCGCCGGGCAACACTGGCGCGCGTTATCCGGCGGGCGAATCGGACCATATACGTCGAACCTCCGCGTTGTTCGCATGAAAGTTGCCAGTTTGAGTAGCTTCGGGTAAACATGTTTCTCATTTTGACTTTATTCTCTGCGCTTGTTGTTGGCGTTGCGTAGTTTTAGGTGTACTGAAGCAAGACACCTCGGACCAGCAAGAAGCCCGTCTTGCTTATAAGATAATGATCTGATATCTATCCCGTATTCAAAGGTTCCCTACGTTTTTGTGAAGGGCTGAACAGGAACCATCGAGGAGCTGGCGGGCCGTGTTTTCGCGAAACTAAATTGCAAGCGGTTGGCGGCAATGGTGGACAATAAATTGTCATTGAGTGTGGCTTTCAAGGTCGAGCTGCATAATTTATTGATTTGAACGGAAACCCACCACATGCCGCTACGACCATAACAGAAGCTAGGATGCAAGGTACACGGAATTGGTATTTCTAGTTTAGCAAGCAAGCTATCCGACCACATACAACTCACTGTTGTGTTACACGGATCACGTGCTCTTTTGCATTTGGAAGCATTATACTGAAAACAAATGGTCCTCCGGGAAAATGTATTGCTAGTAGCTAACCTTGAGACAAATACTAATACATTTTGTATTTTGTATTTTGAAGTCATGCGATACTTTTTGGTGTTAATGCCTATAAACGTGACTTCTCAATCCATACTCGGCGCTCTTATGTGGGGACAACGTTGATTCACTTTACCACGACCTTATGTTCGCATATTCTTAGAAAATACCGTCCATGTGGCTCTTCTAATTGCTTAAATTTTTCAAAAAAATTTACTTTGGGACATCATGGTGTTGTGGTTCGAGATGTCAAATAAACTTTTAAGCCGCATGCTACTAATCTATATTGAGCGCCAAAACGGGCGGACGGTAAGGCCTGGAAACTCTTCCGCAAAACGCCTAGTGTCTCGCTACTAATGCTACGTTTTAAAAGCACGTCAATATCTACCGCGACCTTTCAACCCAACACATCACTGTCAAGCAACGTCCTACAACCTGTTACAACGGAAGTAGCGCGACAAATTTATAATATCAAATATATTTTCATTTCCTGGCCATTTATCCGCCTTGGCTTGCTCGCCCACCCTTGCAGACCCAGAAGAGCCAGAGCTATGACCGATTAGACGCCTATCAGGTCCACAAGTTTCTTCAAGTCGAATCCCGCCGAAGTCTGCACGCCAAGAACGACTTTCAAAGGGGCGCAGGATTTACAAACGGTCCTGCCGGCGGTCCTGTAAGGAGCTTGAGAGGGCCAAAAAGGCGATTGGAGTTTGTCACTTTCCAAGTGACCGCTATAAGTCCCTCCGCTGGCTCCTCCGCAAGGATCGAATCGGCTACGTTATGGTTGATAACGCCTCCAACAGCGCCGTGGGTCCAACTAAAACCTGACCTACGTTGTGCTGGCCATATTATCAAGTGCTGCCTTGCCCCGGCCTTTTTACAAAGTGGAACTGGACTGCTCATAATACCGCTTACACGCTTGCCAGAGGACACTTTCTGGCACGATATCGTAGCTACGAGCTTTGATTCGCACCACACCTTCAGGCTGCAGGGACTGGTGCAGGTGCCTCACCCGCCTGCTCCGCCTGCTCCGCCTGCTATACTCGCCCGCGTGCTCGCAGCGACGCTCGCGACTGTCGTTCAAGCGAGCATTGCGGACGAATCAGACGAGAATATCAGACATCTTGGCCCCATTGGCAAGCTACACAACTCTGTTGAAAATTTGTAGCTACACCGGGTACGCTCGTTTACTGATAAAGCATTGGACTGCGAACGAACCTTCTCAACACCCGTCTATTTCGACTTGTGTTGGTTCAACAAAGGACTATTTATTGCTACAACTCGACACTCTTGAGTTTTGTAGCAGATCGAAGATCGACATGATATACAAAAGGGCGGGGATGAATGGTGAATCAGCTATTGGCGCTATATTCATCCCCGATATCCCATCAGTACGCGATCAGTGGCCTCAACACCACGGGAAACACTGATTGCGAATACTCGCGTGATATCAAGGCTACACCTCCACCCATGCTCTGCTGGGCCAAAGACGTCCGGGTCCGCAATGAGAACACTCTTTGTTCGGGCCTACAGGCTTCAGGCATTCAACATGGGAGTTGTTGAAGGTGTTGAAGATGTTGAAAACGTAGCCCACTTACAACGCTCAGTCAGCTTGGCTTGAGGATACAGAACAAATATTACAGCGTCACTGAATGAGCCTCGTCTAATCGGGCTGGTGATAACACCAGCGGAGACGGGGCTTACAGAGGCCTTGGTATTTACACCATTTCCGTGGTGATGTTAACACCACCTGCTGAAGCTCTAGCTCACGTCTGGGTGGGCCTGTGGGTGGAGGACAGAGCTGACAGAGCTCTACAAGAGCTCGTGCCCCTTTCGATTGGAATGAACAACTACAGAGGCCGTTAACACCGATGGCTGTAACTTCAACACTGGAGTAGTTACAACACCAGCGGAGAGACGAAAGACGAGAGGGATCTCTTCAATACTCCCTCGTCGGAATGGACAGCTATGGAGACTGCTGTATCAATGGCTGTAACTTCAACACCGGAGAAGTTACAACACCAACCGAAGAAGAGAGAAATAAAGGCGTTGTTGCGCTGGTGTTAACATCAATATCGAGTCGGTGTTAACACCACGGCCTCCAGCTGTTGATCAGCCTCTGCTGGACCGCCTACAACAGCGCCATAGTTTGTGACACTGCGGAGAATATTGATCCTAAAAGACGGCTGGAGGCACAGCCTGGTGTATCGAGGATAGAGATGATGGTGAGGTTTAATAGAGCCCGCCAATGTTCCTCTTTATTCGATACACGAGGTCAAGCATACCTTTCACGCCATATCAACGCCTCCAAACGCCCCAAATCGACTCTCAAAGTATTTTCACCACCAAAAACACGCCAAAACACGCCAAAATATACAAATCAACACCATCAATTATATAGACGCACCCGTTAGTAAACAATTCATATCCTCTATCACCTCTTTGGTTTCCGAAAGTACTTCTACATCCGCAACAGTACTAACACGTTAACACCAGGTTCACAACTTCATAACCGGTACTAGAGGGCGTGCGTGTAATTGACCCATTTCCCACCAAAAAAGGGTAATCAACGCCTTCATCATGCCTGCGAGGACGTCTTCGGCTCCAGCTCGCGTGGACGTAAGAGGCCATTTTCGTACCAAAAATGGCCTCCGCAGCTGGATGAAGATGGCATTGGGGTGATACCGACGGGTATCTCCCATGGCCTCC